>NW_010169655.1:7173-27612 GCF_000695765.1 Mesitornis unicolor
AACCTATTTATGTTTTTCTGAGCTTAGCCAGGCTGACAAATCAGCAGTTTTTAGGTTCTACATTAACTCAGATTTAGGACTTAATGTTGCTGTTGTCTTCTTGCAGTAAAGTTTACAGCAAGGAGGGCATCTCTGGGATCTATGATAGGTGAACGTTAGCTGTTTCCAAAGCAAGAGCACGGTGCTGAACTGATCTAAACGGTTTTTTCCCCTCTAATTTCAGGCCTGTCTGACGGAGGGGATGATCCTGCACAGTTATGGCATGCTGCTGCCCTGTGGGGTAGACCAGTTCCACGGGACAGAATACGTGTGCTGTCCTCAGACCAAGGTGGTGGACGAGGCTCTGTCCAAAGAGGAGGAGGATGAAGACGAGGATGAAGACTACGACGTTTATAAAAGGTAGGGTTCTTACTGGCGTGGCTGTTACCAGCTCTGTATGCAGGGTTGCTGTTAACGATTTCATGCAGTAGTGAGGATTCAGAGGAGAGTTTCTGTGCTTTTGAATTGATTTTCCTTCATCCTTAGTCAAAAAGACTGATAGCTACAGTAGATACCTGCCCGAAATATGGTAGAGTTTGACTGACTGAATTGAAACTGATAAGAAATGCAAAGAAACCCCACTAAGCCATAGGCACAGGGTTCTGCCTGCAGTAGCAGATGTCTGTGATGAGGGCAGCCCTGTTGAATGGGCTGATAGTACAGTTATTTTTCTCATCTCTTACGTTTCTAGAATAGAGAGTCATTAGTCTGGTACATCAAGGGTTGGCTGCAAAGTGGTTAGCCTTAACTTAACCCCTAACTTACCTGTATCCCCTCAGTGAGTTCCCCACAGAGGCAGGTGTAGAAGACATCACAGGAACGGCTGTGGAGGAAGAGGAGGATGAAGAAGACGAAGAGGAAGAGGAGGAGGACGTGGTAGAAGACCGTGATTATTATTACGATAGCTACAAAGTTGACGACTACAACGAAGAGACCCCCACAGTGCCTAGCAACGACAAGGCTGTTTCCGAAAAAGAAGTCAGCAGCGATATGAAATGTAAGAGACCTTAAAACCTACAGGCCTCTTGCTTTCTTGTTGGCTGTCGGTCAGTGATGCGTTTTTGATCAAGTCAATAAATGCCACTTGGAAGTTTTATTAGCCAGATAAGTTAGCAAACAGAGGAAAGCTGATGATGCTTATGTTTCAAGTGTGGAAATTAACTCTCTAGAGCATGGGCCATATGCTTCGAGATAAACAGCAGCGCTGCTGGCAGGAAGCCCGGTGTTTGGCACATGGCACGAGCACCTCCGCGAAGGTGCAGCGTTGAGGCAGAAAACCCTATCTGCATAGGCTAATGCTGGAAAAATCCTAGAGGCATTTGGGTTACACTATGAATTTAAAATGCTAGTTTGGGGTGACTATCTTGGATTTTCTTATACCAGTTTACGAAAAGGAAGCCAGAAGTGGTGGGCCATGCTCTGCAGAGGTGGTGTAATGGTGCCCTCTGGCCATTGAGGAAGATACTCAGTGCTGCCTAAATAACCTTTGTATAAACTTCCCTTTCACAGAAGTAAGTCAGCCAACAGAATTAACCCTATTTTATTATATGAGTAATATGTAGTTACTGCAGTAGTAAGATATACTAAGCTTTAGTTAAGTGGTAGGTGCCATTGCAGGGGGCATCTGCTGCTCATGTGGTGCCTCAGCGCTCTGCGATGTTCCTGGGCTTTTCGTGTAGAAGTGTCTGCAGAGGAGGGAGGAGGGGAGAGGGAATGAAATTCAATTAGCTACAGACCACTGAATCAGTGCCAGCAGTTCTTGCATCTTTTTGGGAAAATGCCAGCATGCTGCAGATGATTTTACTTGCTGAAACAAGGCTTAGCTCATAAATGTACAGGACTGTTACAGATCTGCAGGTGTTGAAACAGAATCGGAACAATGTGATGGGGGTGTCTGTTTTGGGGGTACACAGTCTTATTTTCCCCAGAGTACCATGAACAGTTGCTAACTTCCACGCTTGTATCTGTTCTCTTCCCTCAAAATAACCCAGCTGCTTATATGGCCTGCTGCTTGGGAAGCAATCCAGATGCCGTGGCTACCTGGAATTTCAATATTTAATGTATAAATGTTTCAAAACTAAAAACCTAAGCAGTTTTTAGCGGCTGAGATTGCCGTGGCACTGACATCCCTTTTGCTTAGCCTGCCTTTTCACTTGCTTTTAAACCTCACCTGTAAGATATGAAGTGTCTGCCCAGGCTTAGTGCAGCGGCACAGGACATCACTGAATGCTTTGAGTGCAGCGTTAAAGATCCCCCCCACCCCAAAACTGACAGAAGCCCTTTGGTGGGTGAAGTAGCGATGCTGAGGCCTGCCCCAGAAGAAGGTGAGAACTAAAGGCCTGTGCTCCTCACCAGCTCACGCTCTAACCCGTCTCCACACAGCTGTCTGCTCCCAGGAGGCGATGACAGGGCCCTGCCGGGCTGTGATGCCTCGTTGGTACTTCGACCCTAACAAGAGAAAATGCGTTCGCTTTATATATGGAGGCTGCGGAGGCAACAGGAACAATTTTGAGTCAGAGGAGTATTGTATGGCTGTGTGTAAAAAGATGAGTAAGTCCTGCCTCCCACTGGCCCTTTTGCAGCTGGCCGCTGTCTGTCTGGCGTTTGGTGTCTGCTCCTCCTTGCCTAGGTCAAGGGAGGACCCGTGTGTAGCGCATCCTTTTGGTTCTGGTGTCTGCAGCAGTTGTGTCCGTCCTTTTGCAGCCGTCTCCTCTCGTCTCCGCTTCTGTAGGTCTTCAGGGTGAACTTTCCTGGGGAAAGTGGCTGTCGGCGTGCGCTGTCTGTGCTCACCGTTGGCTCGCAGCTCTCGCTAAGGGCTTGGTCGTCCTTTTCCAGGTGTATAGCAGGGACACGGGGCTGTCTCTTACCTCTGGTGAAAACACACAACTTACCTCTTGCATAACTGGGTTTTATTCCAAATACATGAGGGAAGCACTTGCGTTCCCCAGTCGCGTTGTGTTGGACCAGGCGGTCCTGACAAGCAGGCTGCTACTCGCCGTTCTCCCGGTCGGAGGTGTTTTCTTGCTATTGTGTTTTGGGAAAATAGCAGAGAAGTAGTATCAGATTCAGATCCCCACTTTCAGCTCGGTTTGAGATCTGAATCATGACTCAACCCCTGCATTTTTGAGAGCTTGAGGGTTTTGGCACCAATTTCAACTGGCTTTTATGTCAGATGATAAAACTACCAAAAACATTTTAACCTCCTTATTAATCTTATTGTTGAACTCCAGCACTTCCACTTCAGCTACCATTAAAGCCTTTTGAAAGGCTTTTTGTGTTATCTGGGGCTTGGCAGTCTGACTGTACAGCCATAATCCTGTTTACAAAATGGGCTTCATGCAAGTGCTTTAGATTGGGCTGATCTAACTGAAGTGGCGAAATAAAAGATGCGGATGTCAGGAGCTTTTTGGACAAAAGTTTGTCCTGTTACACAGGGATTTGGGGCTGGAAAGGGAGTTCTGTGTCCAAATGGTTCAGAAATGCCACGAGCAGGCCCAGAATACAGCACTGATCTGACCTTGCTGCACACAAGTTATTTCCCCTTCGTCACTCCTCCTTCCCTAGCTTGAGTAAAGGGCTGTGGGTTCAGGTGCACGCTAAACTGCAAGGTAAATTTTTCAATGGTGTGTTGGAGGGTTTTTCCACCCAAATTACAGCTGAGAGGTTGCTTTATCCCTTTCTGCCCTCCCTCTGCTGAAGGGCAACAACGGAACCCATCATCTTTGCCTTTCAGAGAGCGCTGGCGTCGCTCAGCGTTTCCTGAACCCAGAGCCCCCGTTGTGGATTTTGCAGATGCTTGAAATTGTCACTCCTGAAATTTTATTTCTCCCCGTGTCGGATTTGAATGTCTTAAAGATCCAAACCCGTCTAGTTTATTGGACGAGTCAATTTGTCACACTGAGCCCTCCTTCTGTTGCTGTCTTGTCTGATATCATTGCCTGTTAGTCCTGCACGGTGCACCTGGTAGGCAAGGTAGGTTTGAAGTGTAAAATATCGGGTAGCGCTTTGCGCAGATTTATTGTCAAGCTCCCTGATCGTACTAATGATGTCTGGAGCCAGCTTGTCAGCTAATGCACAGAATGTCATTTAAACTATCCAGAGTCAATGCGAAAGGGAAAACACGTTCTTTATTCTGCAATCCAAGCGATTCGGTTGCTGGAGCTGAATAAAGCTTGTCTCAGAACTAATGAGGAGACCGAACAGGTGCTGGGAGCCGCAGTGCATTACCGTGTTTTGGGGGTGATGTAACTCGCTGATGTTGTGCAGTAAATTGGCAGCTTAGAGATCCCAAAATGGACTCTTGGTAGGTGGCGGTTCAGTCAGCTCAGCCTGCCAGGCTGTTATTTATACAGGCGCGGAGATTCCTCTCCCTACCTGTCCTTTGCAATCCGGGATCGGAGTTTTGGGAACCTCTGCTCATCCTTTCCCTCTCCTTGCAGTGCCAACTGACGACGTGGACGTCTACTTTGAAACCCCGGCTGATGACAACGAGCATGCCCGCTTCCAGAAGGCCAAGGAGCAGCTGGAGGTCAGGCACCACAACCGCATGGACCGGGTGAGCATCTAGCTTTAGTCTTTTGTGCTGTGCTACGTAGTTGCTGCCCATTTTTCTGGACAAATCGATGGGGAACTGACTTCCTGTCCAATCGCCAGCCTTCTGTGTGAAGGATCTGCCTGCGGAGACAAACGAGCCCTCAAAGATCAGATGTAAATTTGTCTCCTGGTGACGTGTCCTGTCTTTTTTTTGTCCAGGTGAAGAAGGAATGGGAGGAAGCAGAACACCAAGCTGTAAATCTCCCCAAGGCAGAAAGACAGACTCTCATTCAGGTAAGAGTTGAAGGACGTAAAGAGGAAAGTTACTGGTGCTTGGCCTTTATCTTCTCGATAAACTAAGTGAGAGATGCCGATATTCAAAGCCAAAGGACGACTGAGATGGAAGAACGGTTTTCCTGTTCTGTCAACAGCTGCCTTTTAGAGGAGATTTGATTCAGTTGAGTGCTTTGTCCTTAAAGCTGGATATGATCCAATACCGTGCCAGGTCCTTTCCTAAACCCAGTAGTAGGAAGCTGTCTCGCCCCTCGAGCACGGCAACAGTAGAGCCAAATTGTAACTTCAGACCTTTGGCCTGTTTTGCACGAACCGGTGGCCTTGCAGCCAGGTTCAGATTGGCCCTGACTCTCTGGACACACGTTTCCTGTCTGGGCAGACTTAGTGAAAACCACTTAGGCGGCAGATAAGGCTGGTTTGCTGCCAAAATGCCAATCTTGTGCCTTACGAGGAGAGTTCACTTGGACTGTGGAGTTAGTCACGGGTATTCTCAGGGCGGGATCGTTAGGGGCAGGCTACTCTGGCAGTGACAACTGTGTGAAGTTCCCTCAATCCAAAACACAACTGTAAGTGACTGACCCCAGCTTTTAAGCCCACTTTGGGTTTTATCCTTGATCACAGGTTTTTTCTCTCTTTTTTTTTCCTAAGTACGGAAGACTTAGACTTGTTCATCTGCAAGGCCATGTGCCCCCTTCGTACCTTTGAAATGGATTGTGAGGGAGGTTTGGGAGGCAAATTGTCACTATTGAATTTGTGAAGGTGAAACCTGCATCTCATGTTGTCACTGCCCTTCTCTCCTTCTGTAATTGCCTAGGACGTGCAGTGTGACAGGCTCCATTTGTTCTGAGGAGTTACCTGAGAGACAGTAGGTGACCCTGATGTGTACATCACATTACATGCAGGCTCCTTTCTTTATTCCAGCACTTCCAGGCCATGGTTAAATCTCTGGAGAAAGAGGCAGCAAGTGAGAAGCAGCAGCTTGTGGAAACTCACCTGGCTCGTGTTGAAGCCATACTGAACGATCGCCGTCGGATCGCTCTGGAGAACTACCTGGCTGCCCTGCAGGCCGACCCACCACGGGTGAGCTGCTTTACAACCAGTTTTGACATTAGGGTAGCACTGGGTAGGGTGGAAGGTGGGAATGACTTGGTGAGAAGACTCTGTGACTTACCAGGGCAGGACCTGGCAATAGGTTCCCACTAAAGCTTTCTCCATCGTGGTGGTTGATGCTGAAGGCCTAGCAGTGGGTCTCTTGACTGACTCACTTCACTTTCTGCATGGTTATGAAATAACCCCTCAGCTTTGTTTAGCGTTCATGAGGCAGAGCGTTCCGAGTCAGACTTCATTTAAAAAGAAGATATCTAAGAGGTTAGCACAGGTGTTTGATGTGTCTGGTAACAAAGCAGCCTTGCATCTGAAGTGCTGTATTTCAGCTGTGAATTCTATTGGAATCAAATGAATCTGAACTCTTGCCCTCCTCAAATCCTGCAGCCCTACCGCGTCCTGCAAGCTCTGAAGCGCTACGTTCGTGCTGAGAACAAGGACCGGCTGCACACCATCCGCCATTACCAGCACGTCCTGGCGGTCGACCCAGAAAAGGCTGCACAGATGAAATCTCAGGTACATTTCTATCAAGGGAGGCTTTGTTACCCAGCCCTGGCCATTGGAGACTCCAGGGTGTCAAGTCCTCACGCTGATTTGCTGAGTACTACAGCAGGTTCACGTACTTGTGCAGAGATTTCTTGTTCCCCAGATCCACTGTAGGATGTGCCTTGGTACTCGGTGTTAAAAAAGGGAACTCTGGTTTTAGCCATGAATTATTGTTGGCCACAGTGAAGAGTAGCTCTATTAGAAAGTCTGTTTTGCTGAGTTATTTTGTGCTGTTGCGATGTATTTCACTCTTGGTCAGTCATTTTCCTTCTGCTGAGTTGTGTAGAGGATTATGCTGTTTCAAGTGGATGGCAGACCTGGCTGTTGTACTTGTAAGAGTAGTTGTAGATTTATCCCAGGTCTTTTTAATTCCTGATGCTTGTGTTTACAACCCACTTTTAAAACGGTGAAAGATGTACTGAAAGGCCTCAGATTCAATTGAAGAATGGCCTGTTAGCATGGAAAGGTCATGTTTATAAGGGTATGTCCATTCCCAGGTTCAGAGTAAACCGACTGGCCAGACACAGCTGTAGAAATGTAATCTGTTTTCCCAGTCCCAGACTGGGAGAAAAGCGCATTATTTCTTGACTGCCTAACCAGTAGATGGGAATATCGTGGCTTAAGAGTCAGACAGGGACTGAAGTCTGTCACTGAAGTGAACCTGATGCCTGGTCCCATGGGTTTCACGTTGTTTCTGCTTGCTGGCGGCGAGCCTTCAGCTCTTGGGTCATTAGCCACTGAATCTATGATTCCTGTGAAGCTGAAAGAGCAACAGCAATTGTGGTATTTACGAGCTGATGTTTGGCTTGTGATGCAGGATGTGTGGTAGCGTTTTCAGATGGAGTTTAGCGTATCAAGCACGGTCCACCCTGACCCTTTGTTCTGCTGCTGCCGAAGCCCAGGAGGGAGTGTGTGAACTGCGTTCTGAAGCTAAAACCTAAACAGTCCTTAATTCATTCTGAAGGCTGCAGTGTCAACAGATCGACATGCGAGGGATGTGGGTGGTACAGTTCAATTTCCATTCGCTTTACTTTTCAGATGCACTTTAAGCCCCTCAATCGATTCCCTTGATTGACAAGCTGCCACATGCAAAATTAAATTGCTTTCATCCTTGCACTTAAAGGTCAGGAACACGTCAGACTGTAAAACAGGTCCCTTTGCCTCCTTAGCTTTTTCCAACACTTGGCAGTCCATATAAACGTCTTTCTTGGTGTACGTGATCCTTGATTATGCAGCACCCTCTTCAGGTCAGGCTTGACTTCACCAGTGAACTTAATATGCCAAGGAAGAGTGATTTGAGGTTGGATTTATTTCTCACATGAAGGGAGAACGCTGCTGCCAATGGGTGGGCTTAGAGGGTGTAAGACAAATGTAACGCCACCGTTGTTCTGAAAGGCACCTTTGTTCTGAAACCGGAGTTGATAAATAATATTGTCCGCTCCCTTTGCGTGTATCTTTCCTAGCAGTCAGGAATGATAATCCATTTAATCAAGCATTTGCTTGTGGCTGCTGCAGGAAATGGATTATGAGCGTATCTGGTATGTGGGAAATGCCAGCTCCAGTGGTTACAGCCAGGGCCAACTGAATCCTTTCTCTCACCCTCAAACCTTCCCCAAAATATTGGGAAGTTCTAGTGGAGCGTAACGATTTGGCACGGGTCAGAGAACTGAGGAACCTGTGTCCTGCTCTATTGTCCGTCATGGCAGATCCACCAGCAGGAGGTATTTTATTTAAAAAAATGATGTACCAGTTCCAGCCAAGTGACTGACAGTCTTTGCCCACTCAGGTGATGACACATCTCCATGTGATCGAGGAGCGGATGAATCAAAGCCTGTCTCTGCTCTACAAGGTGCCATACGTGGCTGAAGAAATCCAGGATGAGATCGGTGAGTGGCTCTGTGTGCCAGCTCCTGTGCAGCCCTTAAGCCACGAGCTTCTATAGCAAGTGAAGTGGGCTCCAAAAAGATGACTAGCCCCTTTGTGGGGATGTTCACGACAACAAGCGCTTGGACTTAGGCTTAGGTACCTCAGGGCAGAGATTCTCTGGGCTTTGCAGCACAGAATAGCTCGTTCCTAAAAACTTCCACTGTCAGTTTAAAAAAAAGCCAGCATGGTTCAGAATAGCATAGAGTTAAGCAGATCTCTCCCGCCGTTTAGGAGTTTAATCGCATCTTGCCAAAACCTCTTGCCACATCAAACCCCTTGGCCCTTATTTGTATGTGTTTCTAGCCAACGCCTTTACTGAGAATTCCAGATGAGACTTCTGAGCGTGCAAGATAAGCTAAGCTGGCAGCCCCGAGCAGTGTTCCCCCGCAGCCCTGCCTCGGCGAGGTTCAGACCATCTGCCCCTCTCCGTTGCTGCCAGGCTCCCCGCGGTCGGTGTAACATTTCCTCGTGCTCCTTTCAGATGTGCTGCTTCAGGAGCAACGCGAGGACATGGATCAGTTCACGTCCTCCATTTCCGAAGCCCAGGTGGATGTCAGAGTGAGCTCTGAGGAGAGCGAAGAAATTCCCCTGGAGGGCAAACCTTTCCGCCCGTTCCAGGTGAAAACCTTCCCGGCCGTGCCCGAAAACGAAGGTATGTGCACCTGAACGTTGGGTTCGCCGGCTTTACAGAACGTAGGTGCTTTCTCTCAGCTCGGTGGCACGGGCAGCTCCATCCCTCTGGGTGATTTAAGAGCAAAGCGGTCGCTCCAGCGGTACCCATCAGACTCCTGGAAACTAATTCCTAGTAATTTGCACTGAGTTGTTGTCTTGATTTTGTGATTCTTCTCTTTGCAAACTCGTTTTATATCTTTCCATTTTGCCACGAGTGTTAAATTTCTACTGTGTGGCTTGACTCTGGAATTCATTTTCAGTCTTCACCCCTTAAACGCTCTCGTGTGACGTTAAGCCTTTGTGCCATGACCTGCTAAAGGGCTGCAGGAATTCTCCTTTATTTATTTTTTTAAAAAGCTATATCTATATTTTTGGTATCAGCGGGTGTTGACAGCTGGTGTGTGCGTGCGTATTTGTTTTGAAAATGCTTGAACAGAGTCCTGAGCTTAAAGCAAGCTGTAGACTAAAAGCTTTTCCCAGGGTCTGAGTCAGAAATCATGCACAAGCCTTTTTTTCTTTCTCTCTTAATCTCCTTTCTCTGCTATTTTTGTTTTTGTTTTCCCTCCTGCTAGATCCTCAGCCGGATTTGTACCATCCAATGAAAAAAGGTTGGTTTTAAGCTGCTCCCTCACAGCGCTTTCGATCACTCTCCTACCTTCTCAGTGTGTTTGATAGCTTCATTTTAGTTTCATCCTCACCTTTGTTTTCATTTCCCTGCTCTCATTTAGCTCAGTAACTCTTGATTCTGCTCGTTTAGGCTTAGTGTTAAAGAAACGACCTAGTCTGAGCATCTAACTGGTGGTGTGCGTTCCTCCCCGATGGGCTCACGAGCCACCTGAGCACATGGAGTAGCTGTTTTACCCTCCAGAGATGCAGACCTAGCGGTTTGTCTGCAACCGTGCAGTACTTTGCATCTCTCCGTGTGCGCTCGTGTTCGACGCTTCTCAAAATAAACCTTGCGGTGCTGGTAGTAAATAGTCTAGAGGCTCTTCTGCCTGCTGTGGAGTCTGTCCTTACCGCCCGATAGCGGCACTAAACTAGGAGCCAGAGCGCTGCGATGCACACGGGCTGTGTTTCCCACCTGATTTATTGTGCAGAATCAAAAAGGACAGCGGAGGATTTTGCTAATAACCATTTAATATGAACACAAATAGTTCTGTAACCTGGCAAAGGCCGGATTGCTCGAAACTCTTCTCGTTAGCGGTGTTTCATTACAAGTGTAAGTCACCTTCATCCCTCTTGTGGATCAGCGAACAGCTAATTCAGTGTACTGCCTGCTCTGGAAAGAATCAGGACAGCCTTTACTTGGAACTGTTCCTTTTTGGACAACTGCTTTGATGACTTTTAAGTTGATAAATCTAGGCTGGTGCTCCTTGTTTGGGTAAATGGAAGAGTTTCTGATGACCTGGGGGCAGGATTATATCCTGCACTTTCCCTTTTTCATTTTGTGAGAGCTGCTAGGGAGTTTTGAAGGGGTTTTTTGTGCGTGTGTGAGGGTTTTTTCCTGGAGAAGTCTATAATGTAAACTGTGCCTTAGAGCTACGTAGAATTGGGTCTGTTATTTGGTACAGCGCTCGGTGACAAACAGCAGAGCTCAGTGCAGCAGCTGAACTCCCAGCCCTGGAGACTGTGCTACATTGGCTCCTGAGGATTGAATAAAGCAGCCGCAGGCCAAAAAGCTCACACAGGAGTTCTCATTTTGGGTAGTTTCTCCAGAAAATCCCAGTCATTGACTTTCATGATTGCATGACCTGCTTCAGCAACTGTGAGGAGTCAGGCAGGCATTCTTGGCCGTGCTTGGAATTTGGTCACTGTCTCACTGTACAGGGAAAAGGGGATGCGCTAAAACCAGAGATGCCTCTTTGGGGAGGAGTTAGAGTGAAACGTTGGTTCCCTTGGTGTTTTCAGGCAGCAAAAGCTCCTTGCCGTAAAAACTCGCCTTGGAGCCAACTGAGCCTTTCCTTGCGTCTCCTCGTCGGCGAACGCGCTGCCGGTTTCCGCAGCAGTTGACATCGTGTCTTGGGCACCCTGCAAGCTCAGCAGCTTGTGGAGGGGTGCATGCAATCACCAGCAACGAGTTAAGTGTTGTAGTAATCTTTCCAACAAGGAGCACGAGGTGGGGGAGAGACCCTGCCATAGCTTTTGAGGCTTCACTGTCTTCCTGCTGCTGCATTAGGGTGGTGTAGGTGTTGTGAAGGACGTTGAGAAAACCGGCATTGTCCTGACTTGCTGTGTTATGTCAGGGCGGAGTGTCTTGCATCAGGCTCTTCTGGTATTGATCTGATCTATTTATAAAGGCTCCGGATCAAAACAGTTTATGCAGAGCAGCCGCCTTGTGTTAATTGATATTCTCCTCTCGAGCCTGTGCTCGTCCCAGCCTAGAGATGGGGTGAGTGATGTTCTGGTGCAAAGGCCACCGGAGCTCTTCGCTCCTCCCTTGCCCTGGGATTTATCGTTTCTGGGCTCGTGCCAGGTACGGGACGGCGGTGACCTTGAATGCCCATTCCCGAGGCGCTCGCCGATGCATTCGGTTTCCAAAGACCGGGGGATGCTGATGCTGCGGTTGGGCCGTGCACTTCCGTCGCAGGGGTCACGGCGGGGTGGCGCTGACCCGGGGTGACGTTTGCCTGCTCGCAGTCTGCCTTACGCGTTGCCTTGGACCTTTTCTAACAGCAGCACTTAACAGTACGGCATTTCGGGGTTGACACCTCAGGCTGGTTTTGGTGAGACTTGTCTGCTCCCCTCATTGCCACCTCATCTTCCCTCATTAACAGAACCTCCCCGATCACTCGTCGCTGTAGCGTAGCTTACGAGCTCCCCTTCTGACACGAGATTAAAAATCAGCGAGCCACACCGTTAAACACGCTGGCCATGGCAGCTCTGCAGGGAGTAGGTGACCCTCCCGAAATGTCACCAGAGGCCGACTAACGGTCCCTGCCTTGCTCTTTTGGTGCAGGTTCTGGCATGACCGAGTTGGACGGGCTGATTGGCGCCGAAGAAAAAGTGATTAACAGCAAGAACAAAGTGGATGAAAATGTGGTGAGCCGTCCATCTTTATTTTGTAAAGCAAAGCCTGCCGTGGACACTAATTAATAGCCGTGGCTTATTTCCATGTCTCCTTCCTGCTTACAGAATGTCAGTGTGTTCGTTATCCATATGGTGTGGGGGAGTCAGTTTTCTGACTATTGTAGGCTCTTAATACTGATTAGCATCAGAAGGGTGGGAGGGTGAGGGAAGGAGAGGGATCTGGATCTTTGGCAGTCTCATTTAGTAACTGCTTTCCCAGGCAGAGACCCTTTGATATGCTGTTTTCAAGGCACAGGTTAGATCTGACACGGCAGAAATGCTGTGTCCAAGGCAAGTGCCTAGTTGTTTTTTTTAAATTACATCTTTAATTTGAGGTAATTTGGATGTCCACATGGTTGCAATAGTAACTCGGGTGGCTTTGAAAGCTGGAGAGCATCCCACGCTGTTGGGAGCAGGGGGAAGGTGGGAGATGATTCTGAGCATTCATTAAAGGTCTCTTGTCTCCCTTCATAGTCCCCCTCCCAGCTGCTTTATGGCTCTTTTAATAAAACACTGTTGTGACTTTCCAGGTAATTGATGAAACCCTTGACGTGAAGGAAATGATTTTCAACGCCGAGCGTGTCGGGGGGCTGGTGGACGAGCCGGTGCGTATGTGGCTACCGATTCCGGTGACGGGCAGACTCCTAAAGCTGGCTTTTGGTTCCTGCTCTGGGAGGTCACGCAGTGTGCAATGCAGGACAGCATTTGGTAGAATCATATCACACACAGATGCTGGTGTGACTTTTCCATTGTAGAAGTGTTCTGTGGGTCAGTGCCTGTCCAGAATGCCTGAGTGGGGAAACAGTTGTGTGTTCGTTTTCCATTTGATGCAATATTTAGAGGTGAAACACTTACACTGTCTAGCGCAATCAATCATGATGTGATACCACAGATGGTTGAAGACCTTAGAGGTGGCCGCCTCTGAGGTTTGCGTTCAGCAACGCTTCTTCCTCTACCCGCTCCGTTGTTTTCTTCCCTCCAGGATAACGACAACTCCCTTCGCGATGACTTCAGCTTCAGCAGCAGCGCCCTTATCGGGCTGTTGGTGATCGCTGTTGCCATAGCTACCGTTATAGTCATCAGCTTGGTGATGCTGAGGAAGCGGCAGTATGGGACCATCAGCCATGGGATTGTGGAGGTGAGAAACAACTCCTGCTCTTAACAAGGATGGAAATAGTCGGCATTGAATCACACGCTGCGTGTGGGGGGTGGAGATGGCAGTGAGCTGCCAAGCCATCAACCGCTCTGCTCCTCACTAGATGGGACTTAACTCTGTAGATGCTGACATCTTCATTGCTTATTTATTAGCATGCAGGTATCAGTCATTGGGTGCCATGCTGGGAGCTGTCGCTTCACGGTTGTATTTGCTTATCACAGGGAATTCAATTAGGCTTCCCTGTCTGGCTCAGGGTAGGATTTAGCAGTAAATGAGCTTTGCAGCGATATCTTTAGCAGGGGAGTAAGTCAGTCAATCTATAGCAATTTGTCCTCCCAATTAACGTAACGAGCATTCAGGCAGCGTGATGGGCTGAAGGCTGAGAAGCGGTTCCTTCTTTCTGCTCCAAACATGCACCTTTCTAAAGACAACTTTAACAGAGTCTGGAGAAAGCTGCTTTTCCCCTTTGCCCAACCGATGGGGGAATTATAGCGACTTCTTCAATGAGAAGCGGGTCCCAAATTTGTAATGTTAGCTAAGTTTAATTTAAAGATTTATGGAGAACGTCCCCAAAGAGGCGAGGGCAGGTAGAGGTTATAGCATCCAAATGAGGAACTCTAAGCAAATTACTTTTCTGTGGCTTACCTTTTTTCCTGTTTACTGCTTGCCACAGTATTTATGCAGCACTTTTCAGCTCTTGTTAACAAGGAAATAAAGCCTGCAGGTACCTCCTCTGCCCAGTAAACCTCCCCTGCTCTTTCCACAGGTCGACCCGATGCTTACCCCTGAGGAGCGGCATCTGAGCAAGATGCAAAACCACGGCTACGAGAACCCCACTTACAAATACCTGGAGCAGATGCAGATATAAAAGAGCTGAAGAGACACCAGCCCTGCCCGGGAAAGGAGCAGGGCGGAGGGCCAAAGGGGTCCAGCGTTTTGGATCGACTACTGACCAACAGTTGCTTCGAGAGGACTTCATCTTACATTCAGAACTCCTGGATCATTAAGACTATAATTACTACTGTAGAGTTGCAATTTCCATTCTTTTAAATGGGTGAAGAAATGATAATATAACAATATGATATATAAATCTCCTTAAATGGGAAAAATGGATCTATTGCAGATATTTGACTGAGATGTAGTTTTCTTTTTTTTTTTAAATAATCTGAACAATACCAGTTCTGTTGTACTGTTGTCTGATACAAGCTCTATATATATAAAACGGGAAATGTTGATTTTTATTTCTGATAGACCACCTGTATATTGAGGGTCGTTTGTACCTTGTAAAAAAAGGAGACAGTTGTGGCTCTTAGGGTCATTTTGGCTTTTATATATAAAGCAGTATTCTTTTTTTTTCCTTTTTTTTTTAAAAGTTCATTAAAAATTGGGAGTTGCAAAGAGATTAATTTAGCGATAGGAGCTACGACAACGTAAGCAAGGAAGCAATTGAGAATGGTAACTAACCAAAATCCTTATAACGAGAGGGAAAAAAAAGAGAAAAATTAAAAAAAAAAGAGAAAAAAACCCCCCATCCTCATCTGGCAGTGGTGTGCACCCTGCTGCTTAGCAGTCTGGGCTCTAGGACTCGAGACTCCCTGGAGGCAAGGAGTGAAAAGGCTTCTGGCATCTCAGTTTATAGTTGCTACGTTAGGGCATGGTTTGTGCAGACTGGGGGCTGCGCATCCCCCTGCCGGATTCGGTTCCGCTCTAGAGTTGGAAGTTGCTGGTATTGAATTGAAATCCTCCGTTCTCGACCGGTTTCCTTCAGTACTCACCTGGCATTAACAGCCCCCTCTGCTACTACTTCCTAATTTTCCCCAGCTCTCCTGCCTCGCCAACGTGGGTAAGTAGTAAAGAGACGCAGATCTGGGAGCCTTTGCATCTCTTTGGGCGATGTCGGGCCACGGGCACGGCTTGGGATGTTGGCCCAGAAATGACAAATCACTGCAATAATCAGTACTTTGGGAGCTGATGAACGCCGAGATGGCTTTAACAACAGCAGGTCACTGCACTGGGGCTGAGAGAGGGCTGCGTTGGCAAAGGGATACTGCCTGCTCGGAGGGAAATTGGATGCATAGGCCCCGAGAAGAACAAGAGGGGTGTTGTTCCACTCACCGTCATGTCTTTGTTATGCTTGTATAGTTGGTGTTAATGCTCACGGCTTTTTTAAATCTGGAGGTTCTGGTAACCTGTGGTGTATTTTTTTCTATTTTTTTTTTCCTGTGACTTTATTTTTTTTTTCTTCCCCCTTCCCCCCCTTCCGTGTCTCTTCCCACTATGCACAGATTTACCTGCAAACTCCTTAGTGTGGTCTGTGGGGAATGTACAAAGTTTAAACACATCAATAAACACTTTAACTTCCAGCTCGTTTCTTCTCTTTATTCACGGGCTCGCTCGAGTTTCCCTTTCCCATCGCATCCTTGCCAAACCTCAGAGACTTTTCCTCAACTTTTTGTCTGCTTTTGCTCCAGCGACCGGCGTTGAAGGAACGTGCTAATACTGAGTATGTACAGCCATGCCCAAAGTCTCTTTTTGTGATGCTGCCGGCTCCTGCTGACCTTTTTTCGGAGGGGAGGAGGCGCGATGCTAAACCGACACCCTGGATAACATCACGCAGGTCGGTTAAAGCAGCGGCTGCTGGTTGTCGTCTGGCTGATGGGAGAAGACATCACCAGGGGTTTTGCGGCACTGAAAAAGCTGGAATGGCTTCCCTGTGTGAGGGTGGCTGCTGGCACAGCTTCTCAGAGAGAGCAGAACCAATGTGATCTGCAGATCAAGCTGTTCTGCTGCTCGCCATCCCACTGAGCCATGGGAACGGATCCAGGTGGTGGGGAAGTGGATTTGGGGACCACAGGGACCATACTGGCTTTGTGCTGGGTTTTTGGACAGAGGAAGAGGGGGGATGCAGGAAATCTTTAAGTTCATAAAGTAATGGGTGTAGAAAAAGGCCTCCAAGAGTGGCATGTTTTCCTTGGGTGCTTCCTGCTGTGGATGGCCAGATCTGCAATACCTTGAAGACGTAAGGAGCCCGGGGCAGTAACTGGGTGGCTGTGGTTGGTGGTTACTGCATCGCTACTGCTGGTTTTGTTTTATGAAATGAAGGACTCTTTGGTTTAACTTTCTCTTCCAGGACACCTAAAGCTAACGGCCTGTAAAGCTCACAGCTGCCTCTGCTCCTGTCATTCCTCTTCTGCTTCCCTTCTTCAAAGCGTGACCTCGAACGCTAATTCCTCTCCTCTCACGTCTCGCTGAAATGACCGAAGACTCGCTGCTGTTTGAACACTGTTTTAGGAGGCCAAGAGACAAAATCTTCCTTCACATTGATCCGAGCGGTTCCCAGTGGATCTGGGAGGAGGAGGTAGGAGGAAACAGGAAAGCTTGGAGATTTGGAATAGGAAACAAGTGTGCGTCCCGTTTCTCCTTGGTGCCACTGGAACTTCCACGTTCTGGTTAAATTATTCAGGCTCTGCAGGAAGGAACAGATGCTGGCCTAGAAAATGCCGTCTGTTGGCTTGTCACAACTACTTGGGAAAGAGGTTTGATTTTTAAACTGCAAATTTCATTTAAATGATGCCAGAGCAAATCTTCAGTCCAAAGCTGTTTCCTTGAGCTGCACCCACAGGTAGGGTGACCTGAAAGAGAAACAAATCACAGAGGCTGTGGGTTGAGTCCCAGAATTGAATTTGGGTATTAGATTTTCCCTTCGATAAATTCTATTAGTCCTGCAAAAGAAATACATCAGGCTGGAATCAAAGTCTATCAGTTAAATGCTTTGGCACAGGGCGCTCAGGATCGATTGGTTATGATGGATTTTGACCGCAGCTTCTGAAAAATGAATGTTTAAGAGTATCCACCTGAAGATGGGTGCCCGAAAAAACACGGTGCTCGGAGCATTGGGCTGAAGGTGATGGGAAAGGCTGGGACCAGAGCGAAGTGTTTGCCACGGGCTGTGTCAGTGTGAGGGGGTAAAGACCCTGCGATGATGGAGGTAAGAGGAGGAGTTGATGGAGCTTAATATCCTCCTCCCACATTGCTTGCTCTGACACTAACAAATTAGGAGATATTCCTGTTTCTCCCTCCTTACAGCTTCGTGGGGCTGTGGTGCTGTGGGAGGGTACGTGGCTTACCCCATTTTCTGTTTGCCATGCCCTAGACTGCCCCAGATGGTCCCTTTGATGGGAGAGCCAGTTTTACCTGGGAATTTTCCTCCTGGCATCCCCTAAGTCCCTGATGTTTCCATAGCAACGTGAGCTGGTCCAAATCCTTCCTCTGAGTGGGCTGGAGGCAGAAACCTCTCCAAGGTTTGGTTGCCCAGGTCCAGCAGCTTCTCCCCTTCCACTTCACCAACCCCTGCAAATGTTTTGTGGTGGGGAGCCTATGTGCTCTCCATCCGGAGACAGCGTGGATGTGCAAACAGGCCCATGGACCGCCTTGTGTCCCTCTTCTCTGCCCCACCAAGTAATGGTGAAGCTCCTGAGGCTTTAAAGGTTTGCTCTTTGCTTTGAAGCATCTGCTCATGCCAGCTGTGTTGTCATTTCTCCCAGGTGCTGCTCGGAGAGAGGAGAAGGATGCAATTTCCCCATGTACCATGGATGCCTTCGGAGACTGTGCCATTGGTTTTACCAGGAGCTGCCGGGTTTGTTCCATCATTTCATGCAAGAAAAGAAGTTATTCACTGCAAAGATTAAAGGTACTTCACTGAGCCTATAGTCACAGTGGCTTTAGGGAGAGCTGGCAAGTAATGAGATGCATCTCTGATGCTGTATCCTCGGGAAGGTCCCATCACAGTTGTGTGATGCTGCCTATGTCAGCAAACCTGGATGCTTCCAACTGCTTTTTCCCAATGGGTTGAGTTCTGTATCTTAAATGTCTGGAGAGATGATGGTGGGTGTCCTGCAGGAGGGATTTGTACCCGTAGGGGCGTGTGAAGCTTTTCCTTCGACTGGGAGAACAAATGAGAGCTTAAATAGCTTTGAAATCCTGTAAAACTCTACTGCTCTCAGGTCTGTGGGTGCTGCTTTGTTCTGCTGCTTGCTCTGAATGGTGTTAACGAGGAGTAAGGAACGTGATGTGAGTGAGTTGGATTGACTATTCTTCATATCCCTCCTGGGTTGTACCATAGCAGTTGTCTTCCTGTGAGGTTTTGGAGGTGAAGGGGTCTGTGTAGCAATGACAACAAGAAAACTCTGCTCTGTTGGATGCTGCCAGGGTGGATTTTGGAGTTTTTTAGCTGAAATTGCAGCTACTTCAGTGAAAATACCTGCAGGGAGGATGTGGTGTAAAGACTTTCTGAGCAGAGGGAAGACACCCAGGGACCTGCAATCCTGATTTTTGGGGCTGTGCTGGGTGCCCCAGGGATGCATCTTTGAACACAGAGCAACGAGAGGGGGTCCTAAAGGCGATGTGGTTGAGCAGAGGTGTTGCACGGTGGGGTTTTGGTGGTGCTGCCCAGGTTTGCAGGGATCTTTGGGGATTTTAATTTTGATTTTTCTGCACATTTCCCCAGCACAGCCTTGCATCAAGTGCAAGGTGATGAGTAATATTTCATTTTCTTTCTGGTGTAGTGGTTTGGTAGGGAATAATCCTGCAGCTGATGGAGAAACATAGGCTGGGAAGGACTTGTGGAAGGCATCTTGCCTAATGCCCAGCTCTGAACTCACATCAGGTCGCTATGTAGTTAAATATCAAACCATTTTTTTACTGTAGTGGTTCCCCTTCCCTTATCTGTGTGCTTTGGGGCACAAAAATTATCTGAGTTATTCTATTAAGTCAAAGTCTAAAGATGAATTCCTACTCTAACAGTGGCCCATAGGGAAAATGCATCCTTTTTTCCTCCCTGGACAAAGATGTCCTTACTTGTGTGCAGCTCTTTTGGGGGGGGATGCTGAACCCTAATCTGGTGTCATTTTAGGTGTCACTTTTCAGTATCTGTTCTTATCTGTGATAATTTACTTTACAGGCTTTGAGATGTTGTTTAATCACATGAAGAAGCAGACACCCAGGGTGAGAGGAAGGTGACTCCTCCTGCAGCATCTCTGGAGCCAGACCAGGACTATCCTGTTCTATAGGATAAATAATATCCTATAATTTATTTCCAATAATCCCTTTTGCCCAGGTATTGTGTTTTGTGCCCTGCTCATAATTCTAGCATTGTTTTTATTTCCTTACTGCTCCCTCCTTGTTTTAAAGGGTGAACACCAAGAACATGGCAGAGGATGGTACCACACTATGGCATCCTTCATTTTTGGGGTGATGAGTCAAGAACTGTGAGCCACATTAGGAAGAAATGAAGATAAAATAATTTGTTTTACTTTCAGGCCTATTTGCTTAGGTTTATTTTAAAACTAGAGAACACTTGAATTTTCTATGACTCAAAATCATCTGAATCTTGCCCAGGAATTGGTTTTGGTACCCAGCAGAGCACTACAAATTGGGTATTACCTGCTCTTGCTTCAGATGGTGCAATTTTCCTGTGCTATCAGTTTGTATTTTTACAGTATTTTTTAGATACTGGCTTATTTTTGAGATGTTCAAGTGTTCTCTACTTTTCTATGCTATAAAACCAGTAAGGGATGGGGGTCTGGACTGAAGCCATCTGGAAATACACAACTGGACTGGTATGGCTGAAGTGTCTTGATGAAGACAAATAGAAATTATGATTTTTCCCAGTGAAGGACGTGGAACGTGGCTCACTTGAAGGAGAACTTCATGTTCTTTTTACTTAAAAATAATACATTAAAACTATTTTTGCTTGTGTTGACATGTCAGTAGCAGGACCTTTTGGTGCTGCACTTGTACATGGATGATGCTGGTTGTAAGTGCCACTTTTTTATGTAGAGCTGAATAAAAACGTAGGACTTGGTCTCTTATTTATTTTTTAAATTTTTTTTTAATTATTTATTTGGTGGAGGGCCCCCTTTTTTTCCTCCCTGTACAAATTCTGGGAGGGGGGGGCTGCAATTCTTTTTAGGTTCCACCCTGACATACAGGACCATATCTCGTAAATGGGGTTTTTTGGCTTGGGAGGGGGGTTTATATTTTTAAACTTATTTTTTTTTAAAGAAAAAAAAGTTAAAAAATAAAATGAAAGCAAAGTAAAAAAA
>NW_010169656.1:0-23704 GCF_000695765.1 Mesitornis unicolor
ACTCCTAAGATTCTGTGATTCTGTGATCTTTCTGTGTTCAAGTCCTGTCATATCTCCTGCTTGTTTATTCCCATCGCAGTGTCAGTCTGTTGTGCACTTTCTAATAGACAATTATTTCCATTTGTCTGTAAACTGTTTTCTTTCTTCTCAATGCAAATGTAGATTTCTGTGTGAGTTTGAGATTTTGTTTTTGTGTTTGGTTGTATTTTGTTTTGGATTGGTTTTTTTGTTATTGGAGCCCTTGCTTTCAAATTACCACCCTGTGTCATAAATGACTCCTTTACCACATAGTACGGAACATTTTCCTGCAGTGGATCCTTTCCTAGAAAGTCTGCAAAGATGTGAGCCATCCTGTGCAACCACTGTATGTTCTCTTGTTTTGGGAAAATACAGTGACTGTGCTTGTATGACTGAGTGCAACTCTGTGAAGATCGTTCACGGCTATAAAACCACTTTTTAGTGTATAGGAATACAGATCCCAGGTTTGGTTCTCTATTGCTGGATAAGGAAAAGCAGCTCATTTATGACTCTGAAGCTGCTGTGAAGCTGTTAGATTAAAAAGTAAAAAGCAAGATCCACGTCAGCATATCACAGTGCACATAAGATTAATAGTGAATTGAAAATCTGGCTTTGAACCCAAGTGAGTAAAATCACAAAGAAGCGATAACAATGAAACTGTTTTATGGAGAGAGATATTGCAGTGTGTGTGTGATCCACGGCTGGGGATCTGGCCAATCTTACTTTCTTGGGTTTGTTCTGCTCCTGTGTTTTTGCTGCCTTCTGCCACCTCCTCTTTTGAGAGGAGACAAGGGCAATACTTGTAATGCTCAGAGGGCTGCAGAGATGGCTCCTAGCAGACCAACCGGCACGTCTCTGTCCTTAGTAGTTAGCATATGCATATACAAGATACAGACACTTAATGCTATTTAAAATACAAAAGAAACACTTGCTCAAACCTCGGTGCAAGGTGAAGCAGGGCTATAGAAGGGCTAATCAGCACTGACTCAGCAGCATTCCCTGGGAGGAGAGGAGATTAAATGTCTTGAAAATCCTCCTAATCACCCTTTCTCATCGCCACAAAGGGCTCTTTTGATGGAGCCACCACGGAGACTTTCCTTTTTAATCGCCTGTCTTCAGGTGGCACCTTCTTCGGTCTCCTGCCTTTGCCTCTGCTTTTATTTCCTTTTAAATATTATGAGCTTTTTCACGTAGCTGTTATTTCAGGTTAACCTTTTCTCCTTCTAAGAGAAAATTGACTCACTGGAGCAAACATGAATATAGATTCTGAATTATTTTAGGTTAACTATTTCCTGGCAGCCTCCATTTTTGTAGCTGAATATTTATCAAGAATATTTTGGTGCCAGGGGCAGGGAAGAATGGTTTATCCCCACACGGTCAGGGACTAAACTTTAAAGAGCGGTGTTCCTGCAGCACATGAAGACTGTGAAATAGCAGCTGCTGGTTTATGTTCTCAGTGTGAACAAGGAACCTGTGTGCTTAGGGAATTCATTTCATAGATGCCATCACTGCTTTTTGCTCTTTTAACAAAGCCTTCAGGGCGTTGTACAAATCTCATCGCAGCCAGGAGCCAGGGAGGCTGCCTGTGTCTGCCAGAATTGTGACCTCTACCTGGGGGAAATAAAGAGTGGCTGTGCCCTAAAAGGATGTATTCCTGTGCTGTAGCATAGCTATAGGGTTTTTTGCACCTCAGATTGAGCCTCTGTGTATGATAAACGCCACAGAAAACAAGCTAAGATCTATTACTTGTTTGCAGGAGACTTGACCGAACCTGCTCAGTCCTGTTGTCCAAGGGGTCACGTTTGAGGAGGATGATGGTCGCGAGAGCCGGGTTTAGAGGCTGTGCCAGGAGTACGTGCCCCAGGGCAGTACCTCGGTGCCATGTTCCTTTCCATGTGCAGTTTCCCTGAATTCTGAGCAGTCTGTCCTGCTGTCACAGCATGTACTGCAGGTCTCACTTGGTTGCAGACTTACTATGCATACGTATTTCTCCATGCTTTGCTAACCCTTTCCATCTCCTCCTACAGCGAGTTTCCCGCAGCCTTCACCAGCAAACCTAAGATCCCTCGCACTCCTGAAATGCCAAGTGCCAGCCCTAGAAAGGGGAAGATCCCAGCCATTGCCCCTCAGTTCTCTCAGTACGGACCCCAACAATCAAGCCGTCCCAGCTCCTCGGGATCATCCACAAGGAGCAGACAGAGTAAGTGGAAAAAGTCAGCACTCTGTTTGTCAGTCCTTGGGGCGGGAGAGGAGGGAGCGCTGTAGCAGCTCTCCAGGAATGAAGTCGTATGCTACAGATGTGCCAGGAGTATCTGACATTGTACTTGTCATCTGCAGGATGTACAACCATGTAATGATATCCTGCTGAATGCTGCTCCTATTTCCAGGCTGTCATGTGAGCAGTTGAGATGCGCTTTTTCCTGTCTCTGGGTGGAGAAAAGTGGCTCAAATTCTCAGAAGTTCAGGGGGTGGCTTCTAGATCCAGATTAGACCTTCTCTAGATGTCATTAGGCTTTTTTCTTTCCTTTAGACACTTGTTCACTCCGCTATGTAACTTGTTTAATGTTCTTGAATGTGGATCCCTGGGTGTTTCTATGCTGCAACTGAACGTAAAGCAGATATCAGGCAGCTCAGAAGATGGACAGAGGGTGGCTAAGCTGCTGGTGGCAGTCATCATTCTGCTGGAGACTTGTATTTAAGAACCCCAAGGATGTGTGTTGCCTGGAGAAATATAAGCAGTGCTAGTTTGCAGCAGGCTTAGAAGAAAGGAGGGCCATGACTCGAGGTTGAAGGGAAAGGATGGACGCTTGCTTTAAGCCAGTCAACACAAGGCCAGTAAAGTGGAAATCTTCCGTAATGAGTGAGCTTTTCCTCTGGAGTGTGGCTAGGTAGATTCAGATGCACCTCTGGCTCCATCATCAACGTACATGGCAGGAGCTATGTGCTGTATATTCTTATTCCAAATGCATTGTAAGATGTTTAGTGACGATTGATTGCAATGTAACATCAGCTCTACTCTTTAGCTGTAACTGGTATCTTTAAACATTTCACAAAAACATGATAACTCCTAATATCTTGCAAAACTTCCCAAGCAATCTGAGCTATGTGTATATCATTAGCTCCTCATTACCAATAGGGAAAATGGAATGCAGAGAATTAAAATAACCCAGTGAATCAGCAACAGAGCTGGAAAGAGCTTCCCAAGACTTCTGTGTTGCTCACTCCCTGTTGTTTCACACAGTTGTGTGTGCAGGGAGATTGGGTGGTTTCGTTCAGGGAGCACAGGTGAGGCAATGGAAGGGAATGTCCATGGTGGTTAAGGGAGGTTTCGACCTAGGGAGAACTTGCTCGAGCAGTCCTGTGCGTAGGCAATGCTGCCAGCTCTTTCGGCTTTGCTTTCGCTGGACATGCACTGTGTTCTACCTCTGACACCAGGGCTTTCTGTTTCCTGTGACAGGCGCGCTGTTCTGCTCTAAATGCGGTGCTAACACATGGGAGTCTGTCCCTGGTTCCTGTTTCGGTTCCTTTACAAAAGCACCAGCCCATTGAAAAGGAACTCTGCTGAAGAAGGGAAAAGCACAGTGTGTGTGCACACAGACTGCTCTGCACGGTCTAGTTTCTCCAGGGCAGCTTCACATTCCTGGTGCATGTGTCCCATGAAAGATGTGACATACATGTGTTGGTCTCACAGGGCTCTGGAGTAAGTTCTTTTTCCAGTGTCACACTGTACAATGTATTTTATTTTGAAATTGCATTAAAGCAGAGCTTGGTCAGAGTTCTGCATCACTTGGATTTCTCTGTTGATTCAGTATATGCAGTTTTTAAGTCCAGACTCTTGGGCTCTGCTAGCTTTTACTGGACAGGATTTGTCTTACAATATATCCCTTATCTTTGCCATGTCTGTGCCTCCTAAAGCTGAATGTAGAGCAGGGTTCACATCCTACTACCTGTTCATTTATCTTTTCTCCCAAGTTTTCTGTTGGGGTTCTTCTGTCTGTGTCATGAGACAGACTTGGTGTCAGCAACTGAATGTTAAACTCCTATCTTCCTGCTGAAAGAAATCATTTTGCGAACCAGTCATCTTCCTTTCACTCTTGTATATTTGCTTCCTGCGTTGTTGCTTGCTGTCACAGAGCACCTATTAGTTATTGTCCATCTCAAAGGACCTTTCACACAGGTTTTTATGGTTGGGAGAAGTGAGATGAAAGTGGCAAGAACCAGATTTTTAAAGAACTAAAAAGGGCTTTAAGCACCTGAGGTTCTCAATGGTAATTAAATTCCCGGCTGTTAACAAAAGGTGCAGGGGGCATCTGAAGCAGGTGAACCCCTCATGTTTCCCTAGTAAAGCTCTGTGCTACTGTTCCTTTAATTTCCTGGCTGACTTATCTGTAGGTCAGAAAATGTTATCAGATGCACAGGTATCAGCAATCAGCAGATTTCAGCAGTTGCATCTCCCATTTCCCTGCTGCATAGGTATGTAGGTTTTTAGGTATCAAGAGACTCTGTCCCTGTGAAGACTGTCTTCAGTTTGTGGATTTCTTGGTATTTCTGCAGAAACACAAGTTTTTATAGCTGATGAGAAAAAGGTGCCTTTCTGATTGTACTTATTTGATGTGCTCACTTGTTTTAGAGACCCATTTTTAGCTTGCTTTTACTATTAATGATAGGTGTGTTTTCTGGAAATGAGTTGCTTTTACATAAACCTAGCAGAACGAGCGGGACTGCTCCTCTGGAGGTGGAGTGTGTGGAATGCCTGAGGAATGTGGAGGAAGCCCAGGTACTCAGTACAGCCACAGGCCTGGGGCCAGATTCCTGTGAGATGCAGCCTGCTGCTGGGAGTTGAGCTCTAAAGCCGTACCTTAAAGCAAAACCAAGCTCCTCCAAATAAAACCAGCCGTGCTGGGATTTTCTGCGGGTACCACTTCCTCGCTGGTACAGGGAAGGCACTGGCAGCATGGTTACAACATAGGGTGTACCTCTAAATCTAGACTTTTATCCCTCCATGTGGACATGGTTGAATGGTTTAATCCATCCTGTTCTTATTCTGCATCTGCTCTCTGTCTAAGGCACAGTGGAGCTAGACCAGTACAAAATGAATTGTTTTTGTTTTGAATTATATTTGTACAACTGGGCCCTAGTGACTCCTCGCTCCTCCGCAAGTTCTTTCAGTGTCCCCTGACAAGTGGTTCCCATAAACACATTCTTCGTATCTTTTAAGTTGCAACATCAGCGGTTAAGGTGCCTTTGTGCGTGTTCTTTGTGGTGTTTGTGTCACTGTAGAGGTTGAACAAGTGTTGCCTTCATAAACCCTGCTTTCAGCTGACAGACTCTGTTTTTGGCTGTTTTCCTGCAGGCAGCCAGTCCTACAGGAAGTGAGAACAGTTCCTTTCCTCGAGAATCACCTGTCACATCGGGGAAGGACAGAGCCAGCTTCCTGTAATGAGCTTTAGTGGCGACTCACTGAGAAGAGTGAGGTTACTGACACTGCACGGCGTACGCCTTGCGCCGTGGTTCGGGGTTATCTGATGAGCTGTGGCTGTTGTCGTCTCTAAAGCTGGCCAAGACAAGGGCCTTGTTATTACAGTTCAAGGTCTCAGCAGCAGCCCAGGACTGATACAGGAGGTGGATACGGTCCCAGTGTCTCTGATAGTTTAAAGTGACATTGCCACCTTGAGAAGAAACTCTCGCCCTCTGCTCTTGCGCTAGGAGGGAAAACGTGTGCTGCATGTGCTGCCTGCAGCAGTCCTGTGTGGAGTGAGGTCTGTGTTTGGCCACCAGAGACTGGAAAGAAAGTATTTCATCAACTTTCATCAACAGATTGACCTCTGGCAGCTGAAAAACACTACGTCAGTGCCCAAGGCAGCATCCATGCTCACCTCTGAGGACCTGATCAGCAGCTTTATCTGCAGCAATTACTCCTGTATCTTCTTCCTACATTTTTTTTCCTTCATTCTGCTGTTTAATGTTTGTGGAATGAATAATCCAATTTTTCCGCTGGAATAAAGTACTTTTTTTCTCCATTCCTAGAAGAAACCATGAGAATGTGAATAGATCAGAAGCAGCTTTCTCTTTACGTGTGGCTGTGGACAATCGTCAGTATTGGTTGCTTTCTTATGTTTGGGGGTTTTTTTTCACTTCTGAGCAATGCCTGGTTCTGTCTTTATGGAATCTGAGCTGCTCTTCAATGAATGTGAAGTGCTGGCTAGGCAAGAGAGATCAGGAAGCCCTCCACTAAATAAAATAAGCCCGCAGTGAGTTCTGCCAGTGAATTACGAAGCTCTTTGTTGTTTCCTTCCTCTCAAAAGTCATAGTGACCAGGAAACACTGGAGTCTTCACTGGGGGCTGGCTTTTTGGTAACATCCACTCATGTGAGACAGCTGTGAGGGCATCAGCAACTATTTTTCCAGAAATGCAGTTTATCTTGGAGCTTGGTTGCCACTGACACAGAAACACACAAAAAACGAGGCATGTATTTGCCGTAGGCAGACTTCAAAATCAGATGCTTTAACAGGTACGAAAAGGGATGGCAGGTACAAAAGGTAAGGCTTTTGTTTTGGAGTTTCACCTTGAGAAACAAGTGGAGCACAGCCTGAAAGGTAAAACATCTCCAATAGTGGCACTGCCTTCCCATGGAGTAAAGAGTTGTGAAGCCACCGGTCGTTTCCATAGGACCAGCAGAAAGCGTTATGCTTGTGCCAAGACCTTGAACTGTGCCTCTTGGTATGTGGTGGCACCTGAAGAACCAAGGCCATTTCCTTGTGTGATGCGGTTGCCATGGACCTACCTAGGTCAATGACGCCGAGTCAGATCTTCGCAGAAAGGGATCCCACGCACAAGTTCATGCAACTCCTCTGGGCGATAAACTTAAACCAGGACGCAGGATCTTTTGTAGGAAAAGACATCCCCTGGTTTAAAATCTAGACATAGTCATGTAGACGTTGCCACTTGCTACCCAGTAACTTCAGGGTGTCCACACAAAGCAGACAGGTGTTGCTTTAACTCCCAGACGCCATAGGACATAAAGTGATGATACTTGATAGCCCCTGACACATTGAGCTCCATGTCAGACAAGGATATCACAGAAAATCTCGGACTTGTGCTTAGATTCATCCCCCTTCTCTCAGAGCTGATAAACACAATAATGGAAAAACATCCTCTGGTTCACAAAAGGGCAGTAATGGAAAACAGCCATAAAACCTCATCTGGTGGTTTTCCAGGGTAGGCAGCTTTGCTTTTTCCTCTGAAATGCAGGTTTCTTTTCCAGCATGTAATTTAAATGGCCAAGCGGTTGACACTGAGGTGCTAAGCATGTTGGTTTGCATATGCGGATAACACAGCAACTCCAGCAGTTGAATTTTATTTTACAGCAGTGCTGAGTTTTCACGTTGGAGCAGACCTGAAGACTCT
The DNA here is from genome assembly GCF_000695765.1 of Mesitornis unicolor. NCBI lineage: Eukaryota > Metazoa > Chordata > Aves > Mesitornithiformes > Mesitornithidae > Mesitornis > Mesitornis unicolor. The sequence continues at coordinate 7,427 of NW_010169656.1, forward strand.
GAAGTGCAGAGCAGCTTTTGAAAAGTGCAGACTATTTTTTTGAGGGTGAAAACACCCCAAAACCTCACTGACTTTGCCATTAGTTAAGGCCAAAACTGAACCACTCCTTAAAAGTGAGCTGAAGGAGATGGGTAGGTGCCCTCCAGCAGATCAAGATGAGTGAAAACCAAAATGCATCTTGCAGAACTGGACTGAGAGGAACAAGCTGAAGGCCACGTGCTTGTGTGTTTGTTTCTTACTCAGGCCTTTGCGGCACAGAACTCTGTACGTACGTTTTTCCACATTCAACTCTTGTTGATGTTCTGGAGTATGAGTATAGAGTTGGAAAACTGTGAGACTGTATTTTGTATTAATGCTTGAGAAACTTCATTTTCCGAATGCTTGAGAGAAAAATGGATATGCATAGAAATAAATTACCAGGTGAGCAGTCATCTGAGAGGCCAGCACGCGTCCTCTTCTCCACATTGTTCACAAAAAGCCCCTGTGATGCCAGTCAGAAGGTTTTGAAGCCAATGAAAAATGTTGCTCCTACCTGTGTCACTGGGGCATCACAGGGTTGAACGGTCCCTGGACAGAGGTCAGTAACACATAACACCCACATAGCAAATTCCACATCTCGCTGTTAAAAGTTCTTAGGTGTCTTTTGTATGTGCCATGTAGAGGCTGCTGCTGCTTTCAACACCACCCTGGGAAATTCGTAACAGGAGCAGTGGGAATTGCTGGCCTGAATGAGTGGGGTGCGATTGTACTTAAAGTGGCTGTGATTTTGTTTACAGTAAGCAAATACAGTGGTTGTGAGTGACACACAGATCTGCAAGAGAAGTTTTTCTGGGACTAAAGTGCTGTGTGGCGCTAGCAAGCCTTTCGGGTATAATTTCTCTATATTCAATCTCATTTTGTTTATGGCCAGTGTTACGTGACACAAACTGCGTAAATCTTAAGTTTGCATGGAGGGTTCATTCTGTGCAAGTGCTTTAAAATTATCTGGCAGTGGGTAAAAACACTTCTAAAGGGATATTTTTCTTCTTTCTCTTTTTGATAGGTTTGTTTGGGGCTTCATGAACTTACAGGGTGTGCATTTGTTTACCTTTCCCTCTGTTTTATTATTGACAAATTCTGTCCCCAACAGTTTTTGTTTGAAAACGCAGCTCCTTCTGTTGGGCCTGGCCTGCCCCTGCAGAGGTGACATTGTTTGCTCCCAAGTGTTGCAAAGTAGGCACAAACCCACGCATTGTTCGTGGGCTCTCATGAGGAGAGTCCAGGCATGCGGGATGCCACCAGCGACATCGCTTTGGTGTCAGAGGTATTCTTTGTTGGAGGGTTTAAGTGTGATGGGGAAGACAAGCAAGGAAGTTCTCTGGAGGCAAAATGTTGCCGTGATGGGGAGGGACGGTGGTTGCTTGGTTTGGCTTTGAGTTGTTTAAAAACAAATTCTTAATAAATCATGGTGGAAGTCACGGTGTAGAGATAAAAGTGCTGTGTTGCATTCATGCACGTCTTTGAAGCAAACAGGCTGCCTTCGTCCCAGGTATTTTAGCACATCCAGACTTACCTTTTAGCCTGGGGCTTGAATTCGTCTTTAAGTCAGATCTTCCCAGCAGTTTTGGACCGTCCTCACCCTTGCGGTCTGGCTCAATTTTGGAACAAGCCCTTTCCTGGGAGAGGCCATTTTGGAGAGCTGGGTGGTGGGGACACCTGCCTGCAGCGTGGGCCACGTTGGGCTCAAGGTGTGTAGGCATGGCTAGCGAAGAGGATAGAGATGTAGCCTTGCAAACCTCCACTGACCCTGGTGGGACCCAAAATACCTCTGTGAATAACCCCTGTGGGCTTCTCCAGGCCGTGCCGCGCTTTCCCAACCTCTGCTATTCCAATAAATTGTAAAAGGAGCGGGGCTCTGGAGAATTTATTGATGGGAGATGTTTCAAGGCAAGCAAAACCGACTTTGAGACCAGGCTGTTTTGGTCAAGCTGTATGGACATCTGCTGCTAACAGGTTTTAAAAAGAAGCCAACTTTTGGGTGCAGAACATGAACCACTGTCCTACTGCGTTATCAGAGCAGTAGTTCTAGCCTGGCATCCTGGCAGGGGTTGGGATCTGGTGGTTCAAGGCAAGTTTCTTCCGAACTCCAGGCTGCTCCGTACCCTGCAGTGGAAGGGCATTGATCCCTTTCAGCATCATGATCCAAATTTCCGCTCTTTAAGGTCCTGATGCTCTCCAGACAACAGGCTGAGTGCGCACCCTAGGCCATCTCATCACTTCCCGGAGCATGTCCTCCTTTATTACAAGGTCTCTCAGCACTCCTTGGCATGTGGTCCACATTTCCAAGAAACTGGGGCAGTAACTGACTGCAGTGAAAGTGAAATCATTTCACATAAAGGGTAAGAAATTCAGGTGACAGCTTTAAATGTTTGGTTTGTTCTTACCTTCTTCAAGTATGGGAAATACTGTTCTGATATGGTTTTAAATCCACAGATTCGGGGAGCATCCGTTATTTTGTTCACTCTGAGTGTGAGTGACCTAGCGCTGTATTTAATTTAAAAAATCATTTCCAGTTTTCATCCTAAAAGTCTTTCAAGTGCCACTTCATTTTATTTGTTTTTTCTTTTAACGATGCTGAGAGTTAATGCTGCTAAGTAAAGGAATAAACAGGACAAATAAAAGTGAGTGGATACGTGAAACAAGGTTTATCCTGCAGATGTTTAAGGTACCTTATATGTTAAGCTCTGAAAATCACACCACCTGCTAAAGGATTTTACAAGCAATGCCGTCTTCTACTGATCTTAAGGAGAAATTCTGACCTTTGTAGGTTCAGATTCCATTACAGACACACAGTCCTCCTCCTCCAAAGACTGAAAAAGTTGAGCTAATGTGAGTTTGGGATGTAAGCGCTGGAAATAGCAGCTCCGTGCCAAGTGATCCAGCTCCTCCTTTGGGCTGCCATGTGCCGGTCTGACCGCCCTGGCCCTTGTCTGGATCCGGTTGAGCGTTGGCAGAGGTTGAATGCTTCCTGAGAACAAATCGCTTTATTGTTCGTGTCTGCTCATGCACTGCCTTTTGGGAGCGTGGTTCGTGTTGGTAGCAAGAATCAGGACCATTAGCACCAAATGAATTCTTTGTCAGGCAGCGTCTCGCTGAAATTTTTACCCTTTTCTCCAACTGCTTTCCCCTGGATCGAAATGGCAGTATCCCAATGGACTGGCTCCTGTTAAGCAGATGAGAATTTTTGGGGTTTTTGTTAACAGATCATGGCCTACCGTGATTTTCCACAAAACTGGCTCCTTTCTTTTTCCTCCTCTTCCAGGTGAGCAGCTGGGAACTGAAATGAAGCAGCTTTGGGATCGATGAAACTTCTGTTTCGATTAAGCCCCGTCCATCAGCAGTCCCTGTGGAAACTGGGCTGTTTGAAACAGCCAAAATTTCCATCTTGACTGTACCAAAAGCTCTGTGCTTTTAGGCCCTACCACCATACACAGTAACAGCAAAACGAATTTGGCTTGCACCTCCCAAAACTTAAAAACTTGGCTGGTTGAGTTTTCAGTTGTACGTATGTAAAGCTGACCTGAAGATCAGTGCCGTCTTCTCACTCAAATTCAGGACCTGATCGTTGCAGAGCTTGGTTCCTCGTTTGTGGAGAATGGGAGAGAAATAATTGACTTTTGATTCATTTTCCTCATAGCTAAATGGCAGTTTTCTGTACCATACTTTAAAACCTCAGTGTGCTTTGGGCAGGGGCAAGGGGAGAGCATCCTAAGACTGTATTGCTCCTAAATCCTTGTTACCCCCTTGACTGAAGATGCAGGTGGTGAGGGTGCAGGTTTTCACAAAGCCATGCAGGAAGGTGTGGGTCTCAGCAATTGTGAACCCTCAAATCTTTGTTGGGCCTTCCAAGGTTCTCCAAAACCGCCTTTAAAGCAGCTGAAGCCAGCATCAGCAGGGGTGCATCACTTCCCAGGTCATCCAGAAGTGGCAGCAGGGAGAACCAATTTCATCTGGAGCCCCGGCGGGGTCACTTGGCTCCTGGGTCGCGTTCATGCACAGGGCAGAGACCAAGGCTTTAACCAAAACCAACCCGGCTGATCTTACACATTTCTGGTAGAAATAACACATTTGTGTCTCTGGAATCCAATCTGGAAAAAAAAATGTCCTTGCTCATTATTTTCGTTACTTATTTCTGTTTCACCAGAACACGTCCTGTATTTCAGCTGAGTCCTTTAAGTGGCTGTGAGGACACAGCTCGTTTTCCACAAGCGCTGTCTCTCTGATGGCAGCAGGGAATGGTTTTAGCCTTTGTGGAAAGCTGATTCTTTTGTTCAGGTGCTCAATGTGGAATCTCACAAGAATTTGCTTCTGATCTCCGTGCATGCCTAAAAATCTGGCTCTTTATCCTGCAGCAGTGACCTCTCTGAAGAGTGTCCATGGAGTTTCCTGTCTCTGTTTCCTTCCGTTGCTCTAACATTTTGTTTTGCTTGCAGGGGTTTGCCTTATTTTTTCCTGCAGTGGGAATTATTCCATAGGGCTGGATCATGTCTGCATTACAGAGGCAAAGGAGGCTTTGAAAGGTGCTCGTCCTGGACTAGAGCTCTCCAAAAATGAGCTGGATGCTTGGTGCCTTGCTGGCTGTACCCCTTTTCCTTTCACCTGTACCACATCCTCTTCCTGCAGGGCAGACCTGATCCCAAAGGGTCTCCCGAAGGAGAGCTTTTCCAGTCTCTAGTATTATGCAGGAATCTCCTTCCTCTTGTGCTGGGGCTGATTAAAATCTCTTATTAGCTTTACCTTCTGACGCCAGCACTTCATGCAAAACCATTTCCTAATGAGAACAGTTTAGGGCAAGTCAAGCCACTGAAGTGTTACCTGGCAAAAGGTGAGACCACTGAGCTTCATCAGATGCCTCCCAAACCATTCCTGGGCAATAGGAGTGGGATGGTGGGCTACTAGATGAGCTGGTAGTGTATTTTGCCCCTTTCTCCCAATATTGTCTGTTGGGCTGGGCAAAGCAGCACGGAGCGGACTGGTGCTGCTGCCTGGCGTGGTTACTGGGGCTGCCCACGTGTTTCTTTGCATGACCTTCCTCTGGGCTGTGAGCGTGGTTTGTACTGGGAATGCCCTGTCCCTGCTAGAAAATCAGCTCCTGGGGAAATATGTCCTTGCTTTAGTCATGCTGGAGATGGTGGACGAGGGCACTGACGTGGCCTTGGGGGGTGCTGTGGGTTGACCCTGATGGGCAGCTCAGCCCTGCACAGCCTCTCGCTCCCCTCCTGGTGGGACGAGGAGAGAAGGGAAAGGGTAAAAGTGTGAAAACTTGTGTATCGAGATAAAGTTTAACAGGTAAAGCAAAAGCTGCATGCGCCAGCAAGGCAGATTAAGGAATTCATTCACTGCTTCCCATGGGCAGGCAACTGTTCAGCCATTTCCAGGAAAGCAGGAACATTTACTTCACCATGCGTAACTGTTGCTTGGGCAGACAGACACCATAGCTCCTCCTTTCCCCCCAGTTTTTATGGCTGAGCACATTGCATGGTCTGGGATATCCCTTTGGTCAGTCGGGCTCTGTCCCCTCCCAGCTTCTTGTGTACCCCCATCCTGCTCACTGGTGGGGCAGCGTGAGAAACAGCGACGGCCTTCGCGCTGCATAGGCAACAGCTAAAACAAACATCCCTGCCTTATCGGCACTGTTTTGGTCCTGAATCCAAAACACAGCAGCGTACCAGCTTCTATGGAGAATATTAACACTGTCCCAGCCGAAACCAGGACAGAGTGCAAGTGTTTGCATGGAGGCACAGTAAAACTCAGGAGAGGCTCTTCTGAGCCCAGCTGTGCTCCAGAACTGGGTGGGTGGCAGCGGGGGCTGGTGAGGGGCTGGCACCCAGTTACTGGGCACAGACCAGTTACAGAGAGAGTGGAAACTGGGGTTTCCTTAACACCTGTGGGGGAGCTGAGGGACATAACAGCTGTGAAAGGAGTGAGGGCTGTTCGTCATCTGCTCCATCTCCAGGGACCTTTCTAAACCCCCAGTTTGGCCAGGAGAGGTTGCCCAACAGCCCTGTAGTACCAGGGTGGGGGTCTGTGCTCCCAGCTGTGAGGGGCTCTGGAGATGGCTTTTCCCCAGCGTTTCTGCTCTGTCAGTCGTTCCCTTGTGTGCTGGGACTGGGTCAGAGAGAGCAGAACTGTGCTGGGAGGTGATGCTCTTGCTACTGCAGCAGCTCCTCCAAGTCCCTGTCACTGCCCAAGTGTGCCCAAGCTGTTGCAGGCTCCTTTTCAGCCCTAAGGAGCAGAATATCAGGGGGTTTTTAATCATGGAGAGCTTTTCTTGTGTGTCTTGTCAATAATTGATGTAATAGAGCAGCAACAGGCCCAGATGCCCAGATTTCTGTGCAGAGGTGTGCTCTGAAACAAAAGGAAGGGGAAAGCAAAGAAGCTAAAAGCTCTGGTTTGCTGATGTAACACCAGATGGACATGAAAGCTGTGTGTCATCCGGGCTTGTTACCCAATGCAGTTTTCATGCACGAATTCCTTTACAGCAGCTCACGTCTGGAGGTTGACCCACGCACCTTCACGTGTGTACACACCGATGGGTTTTTGTGAGGCTCTTAACCATGGAGGTGGTCACGGGATAGTCCAGGATTGGGTCAATGTGAAACTGAAGTGGCTCGCAGCAAGGTAAGACCTGGGAATGGAAACACAGTCACCACACCTGCTTCCAGGCCTCCTTAAACATCACAAAGAAGTTGAGAAATACCTTTTCGGCTCCAGTGCATTGTCTCAGATGCAAACAGAGTAGCTTTAAAGTGTCCTTATTTTGACTCCTTTGCACCTGCCTCAGGGTATAGATGGAGGGATCCAAAGCAGGGGCAATGCAGGGCTGCTGGTGTGCGGGCAGCTGGGCAGGACTCTGGGTAGGAGTAATCCTTATTATTTAATATGAGGCTCCCATTTGTTGGTGTGGGTGATTGCTGTGATCCCTTGGTGTTGTCACACGTGTTCTTACAGCCAGGTAAGATGCAGGGTGCAGGTGCAAGGGGTGCTCTGTGCATGGAGGGGATGCAGCTGGGGCAGTTGGAGCTGCTGTACTGGGAGCCCTGCAATGCTGTGCTTAGGGGCCTGCAGCTGGAGTTTATCAGCAAACTTTAAAAGTTAACATGATCAGCACTAGCTTGTGCTTGTTTTCTTTTCCAGGCACAGTTTAACACAAGTATTTGTAACCCTGAGGGCTAGAAATAGATTTTGTTTGTCAGGACGATGGAGCATCTCCCCCACTCGCGTGGTTCATGGGACGGGGTATCTCCCACATCCTATTGGATTCACAGTGAAACTTTTAATCCTGCACCTGCTTAAACTCAGCCCATGCTGTACACGCATCAGCTGAGAGCTGTTCTGTGGAATCTGGGATCTTTGCCTCCACTTCCACTGAACATACAACCCATGCCGAAAATTGGGGCTGCATAAACCCAGCCCAGGTTTTTCGTGTTTTACCAGCCGCAGCTGACCAGGCGCAAGGTAACGTCACCTCCTTGCGAGGACTAAAGCTTGCAGCCGAATTGCCCTTCCTCTTGCCACACTGTTTGATGCAGGCAGCATCTGGTCAGGTTTCTGTTGCTTCAGTGCATTTGCTGGGCATTACTCAGACCATTTATTTAGGCACAAAGGAGGGAGCGGATTAGAGCAGGTTAGAGCCGTCTGGCCTGGCCGTGCGGGAACCGGTGACAAAGAAACGCTCCATAAACACGGCGTACATTCTTCTGCCTGTCCCCTTCCTCCACACATGTATCAATTGCTTTTTCTGCTTATTGTGAAAATAATCTCTGCAGTTTCTGGGTGTGAAAGGTATTGGTTCTCCCTTTGCAAGCAATAAAGATAATTTTGCTGGTAGCGTTGCGGCTCGACCGAATGCTCTGCCGCTGAACGGCTGATCCCAAGGCCGATGGGAGCAGCAGAGATACTGGTCCCAGTCCTGGGAGTGGGCAATGGGTGCCTCTGGATTGCTGCAGGATGGAGGTGGTGGAAGGACAACTGGGGGGAAAGGGAGAGGAAAAATGTTCTGCCAGGTGTTGTTTCCACCATGGCCCAATGCAGCGGCACTCGCTCTGCACCGAGACAGCTCAGCCCCGTGGGCTGCGCTTGCACCCATTGCCACCGGTCCCGGGGCTGGGCCTTACGGCCAGGAGTGCAGCTGCTGGGTGACCTTTGGCAGGTTAAGCACAACTTGCAAAACCCTCAGCCTTCTTTCTAGGCCTGTAAAATACAACTGCGTTTGTTGTGGCAGTTTCACTGGACATAGGAGCTGAAGAGCGACTTGGCTACTGAAACCTGGCAAACACCCAGAGGGGAGGGCAGCTGCGATGCACATCTCAGCCCTTCAGACAGTGCATTCCTCCCACTGAGATTGCGAGATTTCACCTCTCTGGCCCTAATTCTGGAGGAGAATGAACACAGGTGCCCCCAGGGCAGCGTCCTGGTGTCCCCTCTGAGGAGAGATGCCTGGGAGAGAGTGGAGGCTTATCAGAGTCGGTCCCAAACCGTGGTGGGATCCCCTCGAGCCTGTCTGTCAGCCTCTTCTGTTTTTGACAGTCAGGTTTGTAGGGTTTTCCCCTTTTTGTGGTTTTTGGTTTGCTTGGTTGGGTTTTTTTTAGCTGGGTTTGATGCAGTACCCATGGTGTGTGTCATACTCATGTCACCCACGCTCGCAGGAGTTCACCTTTCCCTTTGTGCTCGTGGGGTGCGCGTACCTTGCTGTGAGAGCTGACAAGCCTCTGTGTGAGGCTATGGCAGGTGGGTAAGGCTCATTTTGGGGTACACCTGAGCCACGCAACACCGTGTGTGTTCTTTCCCAGGCTCCAGCATTTCACCCCAGGCTGTGACACACACAAGTCCCCAGGGAGGTTGATAAATCCCCTGCACGAGCGGAGCCCGGTGCGGTGCAGAGGATGCTGCTGTCCCTCGCTCTACGCAGCCCCAGCCCCAAGGAGCTCCTTCAGCAAATGGATTTTCCAGCACTTCCAGGCACAGGATGGTTTGTAGGGCAGTGCCCACCCCCCTGCCAGCCATAGAGCACGGGAGCACCTTTTGTGCCCCAGCAGAGCCCCGCTGTTGGTCAGGGAGTTTGGTGAAGGCAGAAGGGAAGAAAAAGCTCCTGGCAGGTTTCGTGTGTCACAGCCAAAAACAGTCCTCTTAGGAGCTTGTGATCCTTTTAATTTTTTTTTCTTTTCAAATCCATCTATTTATATTTTTTAGCCTGCTGTCTGTTGCTCAAAGGCACCCAGGCTGCGGGTCCGTCCCAGCCACTTGACCACTTGCTTGTACCTCATCCTGGTCCGGATCGCGCCAGGAAAGGCTCCGGCTTCTGTGCCCTGAAAGCCGCTTTCTGAGCGAGGGCGCGGATGTCTCCCCTTGGCCGGGAGCCTGCGCCGGCAGCGGGCGCTGGGAGGGGGCTCGGCGCGGCGGCGCTGGGAAGACTGGGGCAGTGTTCGGGACCGAGGGCTGCTGAAAGGGCTCAGTGTGTGCTGAGCGTGAGTCACCCGGGCTGGAGGGCAGCTGGGAGCCGGCGCCCCAGAAAAAGGCGGCGAAATGAATATCATTAACGTGGAGAGCAGGCAGAAGGGCCCGAGGAAAGAGGGAGAGGCCTGGGAGGTGGCGGCTCCAGGGGCGGAAGGGTTTGAGGGACCCTCGTGTTGTGCCTGAGGGGGAACGTGGGGTCAGGGATGGGAATGAGGAGGGGACAGTGGGTGCATCGCTCCACCTTCACATGGGTCCAAGTGTCAAACTGGAGGCTGGCAGAGCCCTCTGTGGGTTCTCGCTGCCTTGTGTCACCCTTTGGTGCCCGAGCGCTGGCTTGCAGTGCTGCTGCTCCATCCCAGCTGGAGCAAAACAGCCCCGGAGCCGCCGGTTTTCTTTGGCTGTAGCTCGGGCTCAGCCTGGCTGAGTGCTTCCCAGTCTGGCCGCTTCTGTGCCAGGCCCTTACGTGTCCTCACCATCGTCACCCTGGTCCCCAGGGATGTCACCTGCTGTGGCAGGTCCAGGAGGTGGCTTGTCCCCTCCTGGAGCAAGGGACATTGCTGGTGGCTCAGTGCTGGCCCCAAAAGGGAGCTTGGCTCCTTGGTGACATCCCAGCTAGGATCTCTGCGTCTGGCTGCGCGTGAGGTGAGAGACAGGGAGGGTTTCCTGGTTTAGACTGAATACAAGCATGTGTCTGGGACTGGTGTAGAGAGGTGTATGCAGCGATGGTTGGTCAGGAAATGCATCCTAAGCAGATATGCTATTTAATGGGATTTTAGCTGACTGAACTGCAAAGGAGATGATCTTTGCTGAAAAGCTGCGCTAAGACGTTTCCCTCTAGCACAATGAACCACAGCCCAGAAGCACTGGGTCTCTGCAGCTGAACAGATGGGGAGGGCGGCTGATGGCCCTGGGCAGCCCAGCCACATTCCTGTGACTCCAGACCTGCAGAAAACCACTCCAGAGGCTGAGAATTGTTGTATTGGCATCCTGGCTGCTGTCCTAGGGCCAGGTGCTCCACCACGCCTCTGGTTCATTGATCCAGGGGACCCCACAACCAAACTCCATGGCCATGTGCCTGGCATTGGCTGCTGGTGCTGGGCAATATCCCTGCCACCTCACCTTGAGGACCAACGGGCTTTCCACCCTGGTCTGTCCACACTGCCCAGCTCTGCCTAACATTGGGCAGATCGTCAAGGCTTTGGCCCTCCAGGAGTGACCTCTTAGGGTGGTGGATGAATGGGAAGTAAAACATTACCAGGAGCACAGGGTGATGATACAAATGGGCTGGAGGACCCGTGGGAGCCATCAGTTTGTCCCTCCACCCTGTGGCGGGTCTTACTTCCCACGATGAGGTGGGGATCAACCCAACAGGGGTGTCTGGAGCCTCCCTGGACTGAGATGCTGGAACCGCAGCAGCACTGTCAGCCTGAGGGATGCACGGGGCTGTGGCCGTGCTTGCTGTGAATCAGGGCAGGAGCTGGATCCGTGCATTAACTCATTGGCCATCTCAGCCCACAGCATGACTTCACCGTCGGGTGAACATCCCACCATGGAAACCAAACCTCAGGAATGCGGCTGGGTGTGCCGCCTCTCTTCTCCTCTCCTGAGGGCTCTCGCATGGCTAAAGTACTCCCAGGCCAGCAAATTTGCCGTTGCCACCTCTCCCACCAGCCCCCTGAGCTGGGCTGGGGAGCGATGCCCGTGCCAGGGCTGGGGGTGGTACCACGGGTGCTGGGTGCTGCCCTCCCTCCTTGGGCATGCAGCAAGGGAGGGCTTTGCCATGGCTTTAGTCCAGTAGCCCCAGCCAAAAATGGGGAAATTCGTACTCTTCATGCCCTCTTTCTCCATCTCTTGCTGGAGACAGACCTACCAGCGGCTGCAGCGGAGCCCGGGGTTTGGCACAGGTGATGAGCAGCAGCGATGATTAACGACGAGCAGAGCCGTAGAGCCAGGGATGTCTGAGTCGCCTCTGCCTCCCTCCTAAAACCCGTTCGGCCAAAAAAAGGCTAACGTGAGCATTTCTGCGTCTGCCGGCTTGGGAGGGGGCCCGGCCGGAGCTCAGGGTCTCGGCAGGCGTGCACTGCTGTTTTTCCATTCGGGCTGGAGAGGGGGTGCGAGCAGGCAGCCGCCGGGCTCAGGTGACTCCTGAGCCACCCTTTCCATCCGGCCCAGGAGAGACGGTGCGAGCGCTCTCCTGCCCAACCGAAAATGTGTTCCCTTGCAGCACACAGCTCCTGGGGCTGTGCCAGCCCCCCTGGCAGCAGGGCTCATGGGCACAGCATCCCTGCACCCTGAACCCGTCCTTCCCAGGGTCCCTGTGATGGGCAGGAGCATCCCTGCGGGCAGCACTGGAGTGATGCTGCTTTTCCAAACTGGGAACTTCTCCCTCATGGTTCCCTCTCCTCCATCTTTGCTCTTTGGGAAGGTTCGGGATGTGAGTGGACCCCTCTGGCAGCAGGATGGGTCCTTCCCCTCCTGGAGCCAAGCAGACCAGCATCATCATCCTCTCTCCTTTCCCATTCCTCTTGCCTTTCTTCATCCTCCAACCTCATGGGCTTTTGTTGTCTTCTGCCTTGATGCCACCCTGCCACAGGACAAACCCAGACCTTGAGGCTTTCTTTGTGAGGCTAAATTGAGTGAGTAGAGAGGGGGAAACTGAGGCACACTGGGGCAAGCACTTCTTGCAGGGACAGACTGGGCTAGGAGAGACAAGCCAGGGTCTCTGGCTTGCTATGCTGCTCCCCCCGTGCCCGCTGCTGGAGCCGCAGCATCAGGCTGCCCTGCTCCTTTGGGAAGGGAAATGTTTTCCCTTTCCCCTCCCTTCCCTGCTCGCCAGCATGAGTCTGGTTTCCCCCGTGCGCTGCCGCCAAGCGCCTCTGGAACCGCTGGAAAATGCATAAAAAGCCCTGGGCAAGGTTACTCGCAGTCACAGCTGGATCCAGCTGCTGATTTAAAGCAACAGCACAGCAACACCGGGCTCCCCAGGAGACCCAGGCCTCTGAGGGGCACAAGTCACCTGGGAATAGGAGGCGCATCGAGGGGGCAGCAGATCCAGAGCTGGAGAGGGGCCTTTTTGCTGGGGAAACTGAGGAAGGGGCAGCCCAAGGAGGTAAACCCTTGGTTTGCTCTCCCAGGTTTGCTGAGCTCTTCCCCTGCCTCAAAGGCTGGGGACGCGGCTGCAACAGCATCACCTCTGCCAACACCCTGCCAGTGCCCTGTCCCCTGCCCTTCCCCAAGGCTGTGGCACTCAGGTCTCACCCCATCCTTCCATTCCCCAATATTGTGGCTGAGGGGTCCCTGTACCCCCCTGAGTCCTGCGCTTTCAAGGGATTAGGGCTGCAGAGGGCAACGGCAGCTTGGAGACCCAGGCATTGCCCTGCAAAGCAACTTTCCCCTCCTTCCCCATTTTGGGAGAAATCATACAAATCTGGGGGGATTTGATTCCAAGCAGGGCAGTGGGTGATGCTTTGGGCCATGGCTTGGGGTGTTTCAGCAGCCTCTGGTGTTTTGGTGGGAGCCACCGAGGCCAATGGAGCAGGAGGGAGAGCCTGGGCCCAGCACAGCCCCGTTCTGGCAGAGGTGCTGGGATGGAAACAGCTTTGGGGCCCTGGGGTTAATGTGTAAAATAACCCACCCCGCGCTCTGGCTCTGCCTTATGGCCCTGTTCATAGTGGGCAAGCGGAGGGAGTTTTTTTCAGGGGGTGGCCGTCCTTCCTGGCGTCCCACATCAGACCACGTACGAAACATCCGCCGCAGCTCCCGAGCTGGTGGTGGTCACTGAGCAATAATGCGGGTTAATAATTAATCCAGGGGTTAATGTGTAAAATAACCCACCCCGCGCTCTGGCTCTGCCTTATGGCCCTGTTCATAGTGGGCAAGCGGAGGGAGTTTTTTTCAGGGGGTGGCCGTCCTTCCTGGCGTCCCACATCAGACCACGTACGAAACATCCGCCGCAGCTCCCGAGCTGGTGGTGGTCACTGAGCAATAATGCGGGTTAATAATTAATCCAAACAGCCCGGGGGTGGCTTTCTCTGAGCGAGGGCTGAGTTGGAGGCAGTGCCTGGCCCCGGTCACAGCCCCAAGGATCCCCACAGCCTCCCGGGGTTACTCTTTACCTGCCAGCACAGCCCAAGCTTTTTCAAGGAAAAACTGCTCAGAAATCAAGTGCACAAGGAGAAAGGGATGTTCCTGGTCATATCGCATCCAGGATGTTTGCCCACGAGTGTGTGCAAAGACCTGACGTGGGAGTTCGGCTCAGCTAAACAGACACCTCAGCAAGCACCGCGGCCTCCCTCCCCGCCCTGGGGTACATCAAAGGTGAGGGGTTTAATGGAGGTAAAACCTAAACGTGTGACCACGCCACGCCGCTGGCCTCAGGTCAGGCTGAGCACTGGGTCCTTTCCTGGGGAGGAAATGGCTGGTTTGGGCGTCCCCATGGGCTGCAGGGCAACGGGACCTTGGCTTGTGTGGGACACCCAGCCTGGGGACCGTGGTGCTGGCACGTGTGGCCAGGAGGTGTGAGTCACTGCCAGAAGGGATGAGACTTTTTTTGGAATGGAGATAAATTAGAAGACAATGCAAGAACAACCCCAAATCCGTAGCAAAGAAACCAGGGCAGCTTTTCCCAGTGACACTAAACCCAAACCATCAGTGGGAAAACGTTGGCTGGGTCAACCTGCCACAAGCCAGTCTTCTGGGATTACATCAACGCCGTAAAAAAAGCTCACTTCTTGCTTTCTGCTTATTTTTTATATACATAAAACATTTTAATTCAGGTCCATTTTTAAATGAAAAGAGGCTTCTTGAAACAAAAAAAGCCTTGTGGTTTGCTCTGAGAATAACTGAATGAGCCTCGAAATGTCACCGGTGTCGCTCAAAGTGAAGGAGTTTGGCTTTCCCATGCCTGAGCATCACCCACCAACCAAAAGCTCTTCTCCAGACACCCACAGCTCTGTCAGTCGTGTTGAACAGGCGCTTGGTGCCTCCAAATTCCCATCTAATGGTTTAGACCTAAGAAATTGGGGTGCTGCAGCAAAGGAGGGGCAGGGCGATGGGTCCGGCCACTTTGCTGATGGCAGGGCAGGCAGGGATCTGCTGGCGGCTGGGGCTGCTGAGGTGAAGTGATGCTCCTCAGCTCCCGTTTTGGGTGAACGGAAAAATCGGATTTCTCTTTTTCAGGCTTCATTCTGAGCAGTGGGGTTGTAGCTGCGCAGGTAAAACCTGTTCTCATCTGGAAAGAGGTGAGGACAAAGTATGTAGAGGAGGACATTAAAAAACCCCCACTTTCAGATTGGTTTTAGCTTTCCTGCTACCTTTCGTCTTTCCCAGGGTGAATCTGGAGAGCCAGGAGATGGGTTTGCCCTAAACTTTTCTAGTAATGATGAAACAAGTGTACAAAGGCTCCTTCAGGAGATGCAGCCACTGATGAAGTTGGGTGCTGCAGAGCTGGTGCAGCCCATTTGGGCAGTGTTTCCTGGGGAGCTTTCACAGCCCCCGGGATGTGGAGCTGCAGGGCATCTGCTGAGCTGCTGTGGTAAGAACAGGTGATAAGTGGAGATAAGGGGAGAGAGAAACAGCCTGGAGAAAGCAATGGAATTTTCCTCCCAAAACTGAGCACGACTTCGGGGGCTTTTTGGAGCAGGGCTGAATCCTGTTGGGGTTGCAGAGGTTGCGTGGGTCCAGTCTCAGAGCAGAAAAGCCTTTCCCATAGCGCACACAGTGTGTCCGGAGTGAGCTATGTGAGATTCCCACCCTCAGCCATCATGCAAAATGCAGAGGGGCTGCAGGGAAAAGGACTGGGATCTCTCTGCTGGGCAGGAAAGGAAATATCCCGAAGGATTTCCTGCAGGCTTGTGTCACAGTTGATACAAGCGGCTGGTGGGGATGGGAGGATGACATCAGAAATTATGGGGGATGATTTTCATGCCTGAAAAAAAGACCCTAAACTGAAGCACTACATTGAAGAGGCAAGAAAGGTCTTAAATCTGCTTCCCAACAGGCAATGGGGTGTCCCATGCTGATACATCTGCAGCAGGGATGCTGGAGAAGTGCTGCTCCCAACCAGGGCTTAGGGAAGAGTTTGGAAGGACACCTCACCTGCCTGTGGTCCTGGTGGAAATGTGATTCATAAGACAGGTCCTGGCAGGCTAGGCAGGCACCTTCCTGCTGCAGGGACCCTTCCCCTTCACTCCTGGCACCCCCAGGTGACATGTGGGGCCCAGGAGACGTGTGGGTCCCGGGGGATGTGTGGATCCTGGACAGAGAGTGGGTACTTGGTGAGGTGGGGGTCCCAGGCAGAGTTTTGGCCCCTGATGAGGTGTGGAGCTTCAGATGCGAGTCCTGGGAGAAATGTGGGTCCCAGGAGAGGCAGGGTTCCTGTGTAAGGTGTGGGTCACAGGAGAGGTGTGACTCCACTGCTCCAGGGATCCCAAACCATGCTGTGCCCCTGGAACACAGAGGCAAAGCTGAGATCTCAGTGTCCCTGTGAGAAACTGGGGTTGGGCCCCAGCTCCCTTTTAGGATTCAGCCCAAAGGGACCTGCCTGTGTTTGGAGGGGGGCAGAAAAGACCCAGATTCCTTTTCCAGGGATCAAAAGCACCTCTCCTGGTGAGCACTGGAATCTCCTTCCCGTAACTGGGAACCTTTAGAGTTAACAGCTATGGGGCAGGGCTAAGACACCCCAGGGAGGGGTGCAGAAGACCCTGAGGGGTGCTGGGGTGGGACCCCCAGCCTGCTGATGGGGAGGGTCCCCAGGGGGAGGTGTGGGGGGGTCACCTTTAAACC
>NW_010169657.1:0-1364 GCF_000695765.1 Mesitornis unicolor
TATAGTCAAGATAAGAAAACTCTGGTTATAAACTAAGAATTTTTATGGGTTATCTTTGATCTGGTTGAGTCTAGATAATTTTGAAGATCTGACTTGAACTCCTGCGTTAGAAGTTTAGAAGGTAATGAGGTCCAAGAGAGCTGTTTATTATTAAAATACCATGTCCTCCAAGGTAAAGATCAGTGCACCTCTGTAACTAAGAAGTCAAGCAAAGGCAGGAGACCTGCATGGAGTGGCAAGGATCTTCTGCAAAAACTCAAATGGAAGAAGGAAGTTTACAGAATGTGGAAAAAGGGACTGGCCAATTGGGAAGAATATAGGAACCTTGTCAGAGTATGCAGGGATGCAACGAGGAAGGTTAAGGCCTACTTGGAATTAAATCTAGCAAGGAATGTCAAGGACAGCAAGAAGGGTTTCTTCAAGTACATCAGTAGCAAAAGGAAGACTAGGGAAAATGTGGGGCTGCTGCTGAATGAGGTGTGTGCCCTGGTGATGGAGGATACAGAGAAGGCAGAGTTATGCTATGTTTTCTTTGCTTCAGTTTTTGCTGCAGGGGTTGTATCCCAGACCCTGGAGGTAAGAGAGAAAGTCAAGAGAAAGGAAGACTTTCCCTTGGCTGATGAGGATTGGGCTAAAGATAATTTAGGCAAGCTCGACACACACAGATCCATGGGCCCCAATGGGATCCACCCACAAGTGTTGAGGGAGCTGGCAGATATTATTACTAAGCCACTCTCTGCCGTCTTTGAAAGGTTATGGAGAACAGGAGAGATGCCTGGGGACTGAAGGAAAACCAACGTCACTCAAGCCTTCAAAAAGGGCAAGAAGGAGGACCCAGGAATGTACCCAAGTCAGCCTTAGCTCTGTCCCTGGAAAGGTTGATGGAACAGCTTATTCTGGATGTCATCTCTTAATATGTGGAGAAAAAGAAGGTTATAAGGAATGGTCAACATCGATTTACCAAAGGGAAATCATGCTTGACCAATCTGATACCATTCTGTAATGGCAGGCCTGTCTGGGTAGATGAGGGGAGAGCAGTGGATGTTGTCTACCTCAGCTTCAGTAAGGCTTTTGACACTGTGTCCCACAACATCCTCATAGGAGTGGGTTAGATGAGTGGACAGTAGGGTGGATTGAGAAATGGCTGAATGGCAGAGCTCAGGGGGTTGTGACCAGCGGCGCAGAATTTAGTTGGAGGCCTGTGGCTGGCAGTGTTCCCACAGGGTCAGTACTGGGTCCAGGCTTGTTCAATAAATTCATCAGTGACCTGTATGAAGAGACAGAGCATACCCTGAGCAAGTTTGCTGATGATATGAAAGTGGCAGGAGTGGCAGATACACCAGAAGGCTGTGCTGCCATTCAGC
>NW_010169658.1:0-54422 GCF_000695765.1 Mesitornis unicolor
GTTCTGTGATTCTGTGATTCTGTGATTTAGAGCTATTATGAGACATTTTAAAAGATTTCGAGTGCAGATGTCATTTCAAAAAAACCTACCAATGGCCTGCTCCTTGGCTAATGCTCCCAGTCGCTTAGCCTGTCCCTCATCCAGATCTATTTTATCCGCTCCAGTGTCCTAACACCGCAACAGCCATGTCATCAGTGATTTACCATCCCCCTGGGCATAGTCTTTTCACAAAATTTGTAGCTCTTTCAGGTAGAGGATTTTGACCCCTGGCTGTGATTTCCCTTGAGATGGTCCCTCTCCTGCCTCTGTGTCTAAATTCTTGTCCCTCACCAGGTGGTCCATTTTCTTGGATCACTTCTGGTGGGTGGTGACTGGGGCCAACTGGACCACATTGCCCATGTCCCTGCTGATGGCTGCCACTCCTGCCAGGGACAGCAGCTGCCAGAGCCACCGGGGCCGGGATGGTCACCGGGACTGGGGCCAGACACCGAAGCCTGAGCCAGGGTCGCCAGGGTCGCTTTTAAAACGATATTACTCTCGTGCAAAGAGACCTGAGCACACCACAGTCTTAAAATTAGCCCCATTTGAATTACAATGAAGAACCATAAAACTTAATCGTAATAGTCATTCTTCATTTCCCCAAACCCCTGTGCCTAAAGCTTGCCAGGCAAAGGAGCAGAATCGTTTTTTATAAGCATGTTCATGAGGTAGTGGCCAAGGTGCTCAGGCAAAGCCTTAACCCAACTCATTCCCGCATCCATCACAGTCCAGAACATATGGCAATATAACATAGAGACAGGGCACGTCAGCATGGCAGATACCAGGACAACATTAGAGGAGTTCACAAAAGCATTCTGGAACAGGCCTCACAGCAGCACAGTTATGAGAGACATTTTAGCATTAACTTCCAACTTGTCTCGTTGGAGGAAATAATAACAACAACAACAACAACAAAACAACAACAACAACAACAACAACAACAACAACAACAACAACAACAACAACAACAACAATGCATTACAATAATCCTTTAAAGTAACTCCTGGCTTCCTGTTTTTACCCAAACACAGTTAGAAAAGTTTTTATAATCCTTCTTAAAGTTTTTATTTTCTTCTTTTTTGTTTGCTAGGATTTCTTAATCTTCTTTTGCTTCAATTTGCCTCAGAAATCTTACTTCTGGACTTTGCCAGTTTGAATTTCTGCAGTCATTGGTCAGAGAATTCCAGGTGAGGTGTCACGCAAGAGTGACTTGCATGATAATATGACTGTTTTTCTATCTCTAATAGAAATAATTCATTATCACATTTCCTTATCAAATTTTTTTGTAACTTCTGAGTCATGTAAATATCTCATAGCAATTCAGTGATTGAACAGTGCTTCCAGATATTTCTCTTTAAGTCATTTCCAAGTTATGGTATATGATCTTGTAGCAGAAATTCTTAAATTATTTATCAGGTTTATGATCTCATACCCTTCATTATCATATTCCTGATGCCTACTATCAGCCAGATTCAGGAATTTTGTCAGATGGGCTCAATTCAACACTCCAAGTATAATAAATGCATGCTGATCTTTTCAGGCACCTCAGAAAAAGCCAGTTGATTGTTATCTTCTTCCTCCATATGAGGACACTTCCTTCTGAATCCTTTATATTTTACTCCATATTTTACTCTATATTTTACTCCATATTTAATCCATTCTAAGTTACAGTCTTCAGATGTTTACATGTATCTTTCAGGTTTAAACTACCATTTCTTTTCTGCTCTTAGAAACCTTGTAGTTTCATTAAAAAGTTAAGAGCAGAGAAATTTCTTTGCAATAAAAAGTAATCCCCAAATATTATCACATAGAATACATCTACAATCTGCCACTATCTTTCCTTTTTAAATTAGTGACCCCTAGTTCAAAATAAATCCAATTCTTTACTTAGATAATTTGCTTTTAAAACATTTTATTTCTTATTTTAAAACAATATCATTTTTCAACCCTACAGATTCTGAAGTATTTTTAATAAATTACTATGAACTATATTTGAAAAGCATTTGGTAGAATTATACAAAGCTACCAACATTGAAATAACCTAGGCTACAAGAGCTGATGATGCAGAAGCTGTTGATCATACGACATTTTCCAGCTGGCATGTAGCAATACAAGTAGTATGATGTTTGCAGCTTTCCTAAACAATTTTTTTTTTTTATGTCTAACACTTTACCCTTAATGTAGGGCATAACTCCTTAAGTACTTAAGGTGAATAAATCCTTGTTTCTGTAAAAAGTCTATTCAGAAGTTGCACTGAATTTCTTAGGCAAATTATTAAATTCTGGAACACTGAGGCCTAGACCTTCAAAGGTAGTTGTTTAGGATTGTATTTCAGTGGAGGATAATATTGTTGAGGAACTGGCTTAAACTGCAGCAAAAGTTACTCTAATAATGTCTGGAAAATAGATCCAGAGTTAAAAGTGTCAGAGAAAAGTGACGTTTCTAAAAATGTGTATAAGTGAGTAAAAACGAGGTATTAGTTCTGACATTTGTGAGCATCTTGAAAATATATTTAATAGCTGAATGCTAATCACATAAAGAGCCATGATGCTGACACATTTTTTTTTCTGGAAGGACAATCTTTTAAAAAGGAAAATATTTAAATGTATATTACAAAGTTTTGAGATAGCTTCTTTGTAGTCATTATGAACCAAAAGGTATTCTACTTCTTGTAAGTATTCAGTTGTAAGCAAGCTTCTCATTTTGTTTTACCTGACTCTGCACCCTTATTAACATCCACTCACTCGGTACTGTTTTAATCAATGTGAACACTGGCTATATTTTTGAAAGAACTCCAGTTCTTGTTCATTGCAGAACATTCTTTAATATGTGGCCTATGTTTTATTTGATTCACACTAATAAAAAACTCCTCTGAACAGGTTTGTTAACCCAGATATTTTACAGTAGCCATAACTTTATGGTATTTCACTGCATTACAACTTACTACTGAATTTATTTTCAAAACAGATTGAAGAGGTGAAGAGACAGAATTATCCTAATTTTATGACTGGGACACTGAAGTGCATTGTTTGATGAATTAAGACTGGTTTGAGTACCTAGAAACTTATTTTTAGTGCATTTAGCCATTCAGTTTGGAGTGATGTTCTCAGCAACTTCAACTGCAGCTGCAGGCATTCTGCAGTTCAGCAGTTTAGCCATTCATGGTATTAAATATACATCCAGAAAAGGAAGAACTCACAACCTGCTGCATGAAAAGAGTTTGGTGCAAATATTGTAATATATCTGTTTTACCTTGTATAACAAAGTTTTTGCATGGCTGGACTGTGACAAACCCAGGTAGAGGAGAAGCTTGAGGGCAGTAGGTCTCCATACTCCTTTCCTTACAATGAGCACACCAAAAGACAACAAAGGCTGTCAGTCTTTAGAGCTGGATTATTTAGAATATAAAACTACATAAAATGAAACTGGGTAATACTTTTTTTAAAAACAAACAAACAAAGAAAGAAAGAAACCTCCCCAATAATCCCCAGATGTAGTCTGTTTCACACATGAGAATAACCTGAGAAGGTTTGAAATAATTCTCTCTTACTATTACTGTATCTTTTTTTCTATCTTTGCATTTTAATCAAATAAGTCCACATGTTCATAGAATCATAAAATGGTTTGGGTTGGAAGGGACCATAAAGATCATCTTGTTCAATAGCCCTGTCATGGGCAGGGTCATCTCTCACTAGACCAGATTGCTCAAACCCCTGTCCAACCTGGCTTTGAATGCTTCCAGGAAGGGACCATCCACAGCTGTTTCCCTCAACAATAAAGAATTTCTTCCTAATATCTAGTCTAAATCTACCTTGTTCCAGTTTAAAACTGTTACCCCTCATTCTTTCGCTACCTGCCCTTGTAAAAAGTCCTTCTTCAGCTTTCCTGTAGAACCCTTTCAGGAACTGGAAGACTGCAATAAGCCCCCTCCCCCCGAGCCTTCTCTTCTCTAGTCTGAACAGCCCCAGTTCTTTCAGTTGGTCCTCATACGGGAGGTGCTCCAGCCGTCTGATCATCTCCATGGCCCTCCTCTGGACCCGCTCCAAAAGCTTGATGTCCTTCTTATAATTAGGGGCCCCAGAACTGGAGGCAGTACTCCTGGTGGGGTCTCACAAGAGCAGAGTAGAGAGGCAGAATCACCTCCCTCGCCCTGCTGGCCACACTTCTTTTGATGCAGCCCAGGATGCGGTTGGCCTTCTGGGCTGCAAATGCACATTGCCGGCTCATGTTGACTTTTTCATCAACCAACACCTCCAAGTCCTTCTCCTCAGGACTGCTCTTGAGCCATTCTCTGCCCAGCGTGTATTTGAGCTTGGGATTGCCCATAACCAGATGCAGGACCTTGCACTTGGCCTTGCTGAACTTCATGAGGTTGCCATGGGCCCCCCCCCCCAGCCTGTCCAGGTCCCTCTGGATGGCATCCCTTCCTTCAGGGTGTCAACCACACAACACAGCTTGGTGTCATCTGCAGACTTGCTGAGGATACACTCAATCCCACATGTCTCCAACAAAGATGTTAAACAGATGTTAAACAGTACTGGTCCCAGTGAGCAAACTCCATGGATTCCCTCCAGGCCTTTAAGAAATCTTTTCCCTCACAGATTTGTTTTTTGTCTTACCTAGCAACAGGCCTCTCTCACAAGACTTTAGTCTCCCTCATCCTGTAGGCTCCCCATCAGTGCCTGCCTGCCTCAATTGGTGTTATTCAAGCTGACCAGAAGCTCACGCTAAGAGAGCAGTCTTCCCTTCCCCATAAGCATTCCTTTACACTGTGAAGGCATCAGCCTGGACTCATAGCAATGATGCCATTCAGTTTTCTATCCAGTTCTAATGCTTAACATTCCTTACACCAAGCTGCTGACAGTAGAATTTACCTTTACTTGCCAGCAAAGGAGAAATAAAACCAATAAACTTTGAATCCCTTGGCTGCAAAAATTTTCATTTGGTTTCCAGAAGTGATATACAGTGCTAGAACACAATTGGTTTCCCATAAGATATATGTTGCAACTTTCAGTATTACTCCTCTTCAGAAAGAAAAAAGGAAAAAAAAGTCTCCCTCATCATATGTTCAGTGATGCCTTCTTCAAATGTCTGCTCCTGTTTTGCTGTTATTTACCTTTCTGTTGGAGTTACTGTGGCTATGAGAAGTATCTTGCTATTTCTATAACAAAATTTGCTGCTATAATTTTTAAAATTATATAATAATAAAATCTAAGTATCTTCAAGAAGTGGTTTCTGAACCCTTGTTCTCCTTTCCTCTTCAGGCTTCTAAGAGCTTGTTCCAGACCAAACGTTCACTGGAATTCATAGGTTTCTGTTTTTACTAAGCTCAATAATTAAAAATAAATAAAATCTAATGTACAGAAGACAATCTTCTATCTGTAGTACTCAAGGATATTTCCATAACATTTTTACAGAAAGACAAATTCAGTCCACACGTAGATGTTTACTAGAATATAGTCACCGATTTGAAGACTATTTGAACCTCTCTAAAAAATCTTGGGAGCTCCTTGGAACCTTAATCTACACTCAAAGCTGACTGTTCTAAAGATGTCATAAAGATGTTCCTCAAAGATGCATAGTTAAATTCCAAATGTCTTGGAGCTATCAATATGATGCTTGTTGAGGGTGTCCAAAAAGGCTACCCCGCCAGTGCACAGGCTAGTGGTGTAAAAGAAGTTGGGAGGGAACACTGCAAGGACAGCTGACCCTAACTGACCAAAGGGATATCCCATTACATATGATGTCATGCTCAGCAATAAAAACTGGGGAGAAAGTTTGCCTTGGATGCCTCCTTGCCATTGCAAGGAGGGGGTGGGTAGTGAATGAAAAACTGTGTGGGGCTGAGCTGCCTACTAGGGTTAACCCACAAAAGCTTAGTCAGAGAATAGTCTGCATAAATCTGTACTAGCTAATATTTTAACTACAGAAGTGTCTGGAAGTTTCTTCTAGAGTTGAGACCTCATAAGCTGGGTGACAACGGAACATAAAAGAAAGCAATTCCTGCAGGTATGCAATGCATGTAGTAGCATTCTCAAACTTTATGTTCTCATGACAGAATCACAGACTCACAGAATGGTTGAGGGTGGAGGTCTCTGGATGACCTGTGAAGGTCATCTGGCCCAACCTCCATGCTCAAGCTAAGTCACTAGGAGCCAGTTGTCCAGGACCATGACCAGATTGCTTTTCAAAATCTTCAAAGATGGAGACTCCACAACCTTCCTTGGGCAATCTCTAACAGTGCTTGGTCACAGTATCAAATAGAATCAAATAGGTTATTATATGTATCATATATTATAAGACCATATTACATTACATATACTTACATATAAAGTATTTACTTTCAACTTATCACATAGACACAGTCACATTCCTTCCATTCATTCAGTGCTTATGTTTCATACTCAATTGTTCTTCATGGATTATGCTTTACTTGCAGACCTTCCAAGGCCATTGACTCCTTACTTGTCTCATTCGAAGTGCCTGCACCTATCAGTTGTGCATATGCTGCACCTTCACTGACACATCATTTGCCTTCAGTTCTGTATGCAAACAATTATGCACGGTGTTGTGTATGAGTAAATAAATACAGGAATGTGGGGACTAGACACAAGGATAGAGGCATACAATTAAGTAAATGTATAAGGTCTGAAGAAACACAATAAGAATTAAGCATATGTTCAGAAATTGGAGGGTTACGGTAGAGCGGCACATGTGTGGCTCACTTCTGACCATTGTCTTCAGTATCTTCAGTCTTTCTCTGCAGCAATGTCACTGCTCATTCTCTTTCATACCTCCTACATGCTTCTCAAACTCTTTCTGCATCAAGAAACCACAAACAGTAGAGCAAGGAGAGTCCCATATGAACGATCCCTCAGGAAAAGAACAGTTATCTGAACTCAACAGAAGTTGAGAAGAGCAAAAAGTTTTCCTAACTCCTAATCCTCTCTTGTCCCTTTAACCCTTGTACTGATGCTGCAGAACAAGGCAACATCGGTTAACCTCTTCAGGCATGCTGCAGCACTCCCAGGCTCAATCACATTTTTAAAGACTATTTTTGTGTATTCCCAGTGTACTTTCCTGCTTTTCCCAAACTAATGTGTTGTCATGGTTTGAGCTAAATAGAACTAATTTTCTATTTAGTGATTTTACTTTTCAGCTCAGTCTCTTATAAGTGGCTGAAATTGCTGAAACTAGAAGCATGTTTATCCGGGTATGTTCTGCTAGAAGATAAGTTCAAGGCCCGTGTCTGCACCTATGGGGGTGGGGTAAGTGGACCCAAAACTTACCAATTAGGTATTCCATCCTATATACGTCATACACAGTATAAAGCCAAGGGATCACGAAGGTCTCGACCCTTCTTCCATCTTGGACCCTTCCGTCCATCTCGATTCTGCAGTGGCCAAGGTCTGAGCGGAACCCTGCTAGTTTGTCTCCTGCTGATCCTGATTCGTGTGTTCCTGCATCCTGCTCCCACCTGCTGTTGAATTCAGTTTGGGACTTTTCCAGTGCCCAGCTCCACAGAGCCTCTGGTGACGTATACTTCATTTGGAGGAGGGCGGGGGGAGGATTTTTTATTGGTTTTGTATATATATTTGTACATATCTTTATATATTTCATTATTTTACTATTTACATTATTATCCTGTAGTATTAGTATTATTGTTTTATTAAATCTGTTAGTTTTATTTTCCAACCCGTAAAGTCTCTCTCCCTTATTCTTTTCTCTTCCCTTCTGGAGAGGGGAGAGGGGTTAATGGAGAGCGTCTGTCCAGCATTTAGTGGCCAGCTTAGCCCTAAACCATGACATGTGTGTAGAGCAGAAGGTGAATTTTCCATGCAAATAAATGATGCCTTACGAAGTAGCAGAGTACTGTTAGCTTTTATACACAAATTTATCTCACATGGCTACGGAGATTTTTTTTTTTTCCTTCTCCATACATAACTGCAAACTCTGACGTGGTGTGATTCAGTCTCCAAGATCACTTAGCCCTTGGCATATTTGTTCAAGCTGCAAGACTGAAATCCATTAATGTCAACTGCAATGCTGTTCCTGTGGTGTGGTGTGTGTGCTTATGGTAAGACTGGAACAACACATAGCTTTTACAGAAATCATTGAACTGTACTGGCTTTCATAATGAACTGAAAGGTCATAGTACTGTGGACCCTTCTGCCAACTCACTGGCATTTAATTCCACTTTTCTTTTCTATGTTTTCCTTGTGATCCAAGGTCTTGTTTGAAGAAAAGCGTTCTGTGGATCAGTGGATTTCATTTTTCTTTCTCACCAGAATATATGCTTATATTTATCTTCCCTTTTTAGAAGGTTAATAAAACAAATCAGAAACAAACAAACAAACAAACAAACAGACCAAATAAAAAGCTATTAGTATAAGATGTGTTCAAATGAAATTTCTTGTAGTAGCAAGCTTCAGTTCAGGTTCCAGTTACTCCAAATTTCTTCCAGTGTCTGCAGAAATGAAACTAAGCTAGGAACTTAGTTTACTGCAGCCTGCAGGTCTACAGACTGGAACTTCTGCTGAGTCTGGAGTTCTTTATGTCTGTCAAAGGTTCTTTTATAGGAATAGATTACAGTAGACATGCAAGCTGAGTACTAGTTGATTCCTGCTATAAAAGAGGATTAAAAATGAGGGTGGCTTCAAAAGTTAGTGCCACCAGCAAAGTAAAACTGAAAAAGGACCAAAGAAGCTGCTGTACAAATTGAAAAATCCATTGGATAATGTTACTTTTGATACTAGAGCATAGGTATCACACTTCACAAATTGCTCATTATCACTGACTTCTTTTAGCAAGGAGACTGTAGTATACACAGTCTCTGGCCACTTTATTCACTCTTAACAAAGCCAGAAAAATACTTAAATAAGCTGCTCTTGCAGCTGAAAAACAATTTGCCACAGTATCAGCTGGGAAAAAAAAAAAGATCCAGTTCATTGGTACTGCAGTTATATGCTTGAACAACTTTTGGGACAGAGGAATGCTGTGCATGAGTTCAGAAACAAGGAGAAAATAGACAGGACAGTTATTATGCTGACCTCTGCCCATTGTAATCTGATGGTTAGTCTGGTTTATCCCTTTTTGACCAGATAATATTGCCTCTAGGGAAATCTTTGTCAACAGTGCATCTTTAAGCCAGGTGTTGTCACACATTTGGTATCTATACTTCTCTGGAGAAAAAATTATTTCATTTTAAAACCAAAACTGATACTGATAGCATAGCTAGTGCATAAAAATGAATAGAAGTTTAGGCATACTTGTATATGTACCCAGAACCTCCTTGGACTTATGAATTAGCATCTGAATTGAATTCTTGGTGGCGGTTTTCATACAATTTTTGACCCTGAAATAAAGTAGTGATGTTTTATGAGATTTTTTTGTCTGGCAGATGTCAAAGCAATGTGTATTGCATTTAGAACGCACAATAACAAAGACACTTTGCCACATCCTTGTGCAACCTTTGGAAAAAAAAACCTGTTCTACTATCTCATCCACGAACTGAGTTTCATCTTATCTGTATTAATTTGTGTTGTGTAAGAGGAGTAGAAGAGTTTAGTTATTTTTCCTTACCATTATAGATCTTGGAAATCAAGATCATTGATTCTCACAGTGATCCAAAGAAATTAAAAGTAGAGACAAAAAGACATCAATTGGGTATATTTTTTTGTTCTATGAATGAGATGGGATTTGAGAGTCTTCAACCCTCTACAAGGAGGGAAGTTTAACAAGAAGTCCAGGGCTGTTCAGCTAGAAGGGTGTCACCAATAAACAAAAACTACAAACCAAACATATCAATTCGTTCATGTATGAAAAAGAGATCTTTTGAACTTTCAAACTGTTGCTCTAGGCACAGCATATGCAGATTGGTTTTACACATCAGAGGAATGCAATGTAGTTGCTATCTGGCATCATTAACAATATTCTCTATTATCTGGCTCCATTTATCACTAATGGCATTTTTTTAGATACAATTTTGCATGATACTTCAGGTACCAATACAGATCTCTAAGTGGATGAATTAGGCTTATAGACTGTAATATTGACTAGCTGTAACAGAACCTGCAATGTGAAGTTATATCTAGTCATATTTTAATTTCTTCAACAAAAACCAGTAGGATTAAACAACTATAAAATTAATAGTTTATTTAATTTATCGTTACATAATTACCTATCAAGTGGAATGATAGATCTCACATTTATGTCTATGCCATAAGCCTATGCATATTTATTAATTTAAATTACTTCATATACAGTATTTTCTGTACACTTATGTACCATGCTTAAAGAAAATGTCAGTGAATAATACAAAGTGCATATTCTTCTTTCAGAAAGTTTAAGAACTTCCCTTTCACAGTTCACTTAGTAAATTTAGTTCATAAACTTCACATCATCACTGTTAGGAGCAAGACAGGATTTCTGTATGATACTTTTAGCTTATTAAAGTGCTATTTTTTGTAGGTTAGAGGAAGATGAAATTTAAAAAGTAGGTAAAAGAAATAATTTATTTATTTGGTCTTCAAATCTCATATTTATCTTCTGTCTCCTGAATTTAAAACTGTAAAAATTAAAACCGCAAAAATACTGGGATTTGAAAATTCAACAAAACAAGCAATACAGATTTCGTAACAGAACAAAATAATTGTACATGTTTATATGTGCATTTATATATATGTTATGCTATAGAAAATTAAAACCACAGGTATTTATCAACACGAATATTTTCTATTTTCTGATTCTATCTTGATCGCACAGAATACAAAGACAAACATTAGCCTTACTTGAAAATTACCTGCTCTTTTTCTGATACATATATTTGTTAGAGAATTAAAATTGATATTTTATGTCAGAAAATAGTGTTTATTTGCTCACAATATTTTAAATTATATTTTCTATGTAATTTTTTTACACATTTTTGTATTTTATTGTAACTGATCAGGAGTCTTCATTTAATAACTCATAAAGAAACAGTAACCTAACTTTGTAAGTGGGTAGAATTAATGTAAGACTACAAGTTATTTGTGTATGTGAAATTATTTCTTTGCATGTTCAGTAACTTCCGTTTATCAGAATTAAATTTCAGTTGTCATTATGGAAGTAAATTTCAGTTTCTCTGGAAGTCTTACACAATTTCTGTGATCTTGACTAATCTGAAGAATGTTGTGCTCCTAGCAAATATCACCACCTTCCTCTTTATCTTCTTTTCCATATCAGTACTAAGTATGTCTAACAACCACATTGCTCATACAAACCTTTGGGGAATTCAGTTATTAACTTTTTTGTCATGCTGAAAATTGATATTTTTTTCTTAGTCTTTATTTTCTATGTCTAAATCTGCTTATAATGCATCACAGTATCTTATTTTTCATAGCATGAATAGAAAGTTTTAGTAAAAGCTTCTGCAAAGCACTTTGCTAAAGACTTCTTAAAGGTCAAAATAAATTATGTGGACCTGCTCTCTTTAATCTAGTATTTTAGTAGACTAGAGGGGCTTGAATTTCCTTTGCAGAAGCTATGCTGGTTTATCCTACTGATAATGAGTTTAGTGAGGTGGTTTGCAATTGAGTTTCAACCCATTTATCTGGAATGTCAAGGTGCAGCATGGGCTAGCAGCTCCCTGGGGGCCTGGAACTGCAGACAACAGCACAGGGGCTGGCAGGGCAGGGGTCTAACGAGCAAGTGATCTTCCTACCACCTCCAGCAAAGTAGCAGGGCAGGCTAAGAGGGGAGGCAGGCCAGAAACCAGATCATCAAAAATGTCCAGATTTAAAAGGCTAATCTGAGGTTATAAGCCAGGAAGTGAGTCCATGGGTCAGGGTTAGGGTCTGAGTCGGTGGAGTTCAGGTACAGAGAGAGGCATGGCTGTAATACAGATGCAAAGTAGTTAAGTGGAACAAAGGGCTTCAGTTTAAAAGAAACCCCTACAAGGAGGTGTAGGCCCTCACTGTAGACCTTTCCTACATTTTCTTCAGAACAGTTCTTATCAACTACCCTTGAGTGCAGCGAGCTAAACTCCTAAAAGTGTTTGAGTAAGCCACGGACTCCAAAATAGACATGAAGTAAGGTTTACTAGCATATGCCAATGCAACCCAATATTTTCATTAAATTATGTATTGGTATGGATACCTAGATTACTTTATTGAATGCTTACAGATATTTAAACAAAATAAAGAAAAAGAGTGAAGTCTTGTTCTTAAGGAGAAATGTAAGAGGATTCTTGGGTGTGTAGGAGCTAATTTAACTCAATTCAAAAGGAAGCAATGACAGTCTGAGAAATGCATCTGTGTAAAATGTAGAAATTTCATTTGTTAGGACCAGCTGCAGAGTCACTGCTATCTTTACAATTCCTTTTTGATTCTTTGTAACTTTTTATCTCCATCCCTGTCCCACATTTCCGGGGTAGCAAAACAAGTTGATAGTGGATTTCATTATTCTGGATTCATAGGAAAACACCCTTGAAGATAAATTATAACTTCTGTGCAAAGACTAGCAATCTTCCCTGGCAACTGATTTATTTGCATATAATATTCTGGAAAGGTTGACTGAATGTTACCTGATGGTTGGTGACCATTTTGTGCAAGGGTAGTGACACAATGACTATGATTTAGATGAAAGGAGGAAGCAATGAATGATACTATATTCTATATTGTACTTTCTGAAAGATTCTCCTGAGTTCAACAAAACTGCTGGGGAAGGAAAGGAAAAAAATGAACTTGAATATTTTTCTGTTTGTAGAAATATATTTGTCATTTTAGCCACACAATATCTGTGTAAAGTTTGGACATCCGTATCTGTCTTACAGCATGTACTTCTGAAAGGAAGCAGTGTTACAAAAAAAAAGTACCTACAATATTTGTGGTGTAGGAAAACCTTGCACTTAAAGAACGTGAATGATGTTGTTAGGGTTCGGCTCTGGAGGCAAAGAACACTTAGATCTGGAAGCACTGTTCCTGAAAAAATGTAGGTTTTCTTTTTTTTTTTTTTTTCCTAGCAGGGAAAACAACTGGAGCTATAACATGGATATAATATATTCAGTTGCCCTTATGAATAAAACCTACAAAATCTGAATAAATGCTAAATCTATCTTTATATTACAAGACAATTTTTATTATCAGAATTTAGGATGACTTCCAATTTGTGGAATAGGTTT
Source organism: Mesitornis unicolor (assembly GCF_000695765.1). Lineage (NCBI taxonomy): Eukaryota > Metazoa > Chordata > Aves > Mesitornithiformes > Mesitornithidae > Mesitornis > Mesitornis unicolor. Next base: position 13,199 of record NW_010169658.1, read on the forward strand.
CTCCTTCTCTTCCTTTAATGGAGATTTACTTTTCCGTATTAGCCACTGACATAAATTCTTTTCCATTAAGAATGGTTTTATAGTTTTCCTAGGATCTGTCTACATTGAGAAAGGGCTTATATTTCCATCTTGAAATCTAGCAGCTAGTGAACCATCTAAAAATTATTTGATATTTCAGCTCCTAATGAAAGAAAACTCTCTTTTAAATTAAACAGAATGCGAGAATTTTGTGTCTATCTTAGCACTTTCATGGTGCAGGCTAACTTCCCATGACTTCGATGCAAATCACAGGATTTTCTGTGCTAATGAAGCAAGGTCACTCAAATAAATTCTAGTAAATTAGTCAGAGGCAAGGGACTGAAACTCTGCCAGGCTCTGAAACTCTGCTGTTCATACTTTAAAATTGTTAGAATGATCCCTGAAATGCTTCAGCTCAGCAACATGTAGCACTTGCCCAAACAGTTCCTGGGCACAGTTCTGAAGCTAACATATGTCAGAGAAAAATCCCCAAATGGTAGTCACCTGTTTTAGAGAGTAACAAATTTGGAAGTATGAATGGGAGATGTTTCCCTAGTTGGCCTCAGTGTCAGAAAATGCTCCCAGCCACGTTCAGTTTGATAGCATGACATAACATCACCTCTGCCTTTGGAATACCAGCAAATACCCTATATTTCTGGCTGTCAAAAATGTTTAATATAATTAAATTTTAGGATTGTCTACTCAAAGACAAAGGAGAAGAATGCTTAAGATTTATCCAATTAACATTTAACCACATAAGACGGCTGAATTAATATGAATCCAAAATACTTGTTCCCTTCAAGGTTCATGTCACAAACTGGGATATATTTCATTGGACTTGGAGAAAAAGACTATATCTGCTACACAGTCCTTCAACCTTTGTAAAAGTCCCCAGATCTGGATGTCTTTGTAATTAATTTCTCACTCTGGAAGTTAGTTGGGTTAATAATAGTTTTCTCTCCCTTTCCAATTTATTTGTTATTCTTTAAGCCAAATCAGAAAGTGTTTAGCTGTATTTCCAATAACCCACTGTTAGTTGAAAATACTAACTACATTATGAATAGACTGAACAATTTTTATATGAGGCTTGTGACTGATAGTTAATGACTGTCTATGCTTAGCTGAGCTATCAAGTTACAAACTCATTCTGAGAGCACTGCTGCATTCTGCAGCACTTCCTCCCTGTCGTTGTTTAACCTGTCAAGAAGCTAAACACCATGCAGCTCATTCACTCAACTCTCCCCACTCCATGGTGGGATGGAGAAGAGAACTGAGAGAGTAAAAAAACTTATCAGTTGAGGTAAAGACTATTTAATAATTAAAATAAACCAAACTGAAATAATAATAATAACAATTAATTGTTACAGGAATAGAAACAATGATAATAAAGCAATCAAAGTTATACTCAGCTCACAGCAGCAGTCACTGGCTGTATGCCAATGAAAAGGTGACAAAGGAGGGGTAAGCCTCAGGAACTGAGATGGGTCACCATCATGAAGTGGAAGGAAAAGGATCGAAAGGAAGGGATTGAAGAAGGAAGGATCGAAAGGATCATCCCCTGCAAAGTCTCCAATGTATAGTGAGTGTGACATTTATGGGATAGAATATATCTTTATTGGTCAGCATGGATCACACCTGGATCATCTGTCCTGGGATTTTACTTCTCCCCCCTTCTCTTGTGCAGAGAAAAAAACGTACAAACACCCCTAAAATTAAAACCAAAATAAAGTAAACCCACAGGTTTAGGTAGAGCCTGAAAAACAAAACTTTGGAAAATGTAAATACTGGCATGTTATCAATATCAGTTCCAGCACAAGCTGCTAGCTAATATGAGGAAAATTTTTTAAAAAATAATAATAAAAAAATCTTTGTCCAGCAAAACCAGGACACTCCCTAGGAAATGTTCAAAGCCCACTGTGAATTTTTGTCACATATAAGCTTCATAGTTCACATTTACAAGATCTGTAAATCATACTTCTAACAGTTGCATGAGTAAGTTAACTTAGTATATCTCAGAAAAGACAAGCGATAACAGTAATCATGACATTGACACAGTAATGATTTAAGGAGTTTAACCCATTTTTAGGAACACAATTAAAACTTATTACTTTGTTTAATTCATCATCCTTGGGTGGTGACTTGATCCAAGGGGAGAGTTCTTGACTGCAGACCCACTGCAGAGACCCATAAGACCCATATCAGGAAGTTTTGGAGGGCTTTTGTTGGGTCTTTGTAGGGGCTAGTGCATCTGCCACACTGTCTATAGATATTCTGTTCCTTTCAATATACTGACACAGTTTTGAGAAAATTATTACCTTGTTTCTTACCAGTAGTACAGTAGTAGATGGAGCACTGGCAAGAAACATGGGTTTGAATTTTCTTAGTTCGAGGAAACCTGAAGTCCTCTTTTTCAGTTTGTTAACAATTAGTTTATCAAATAAATAGGGATAACAGTGTCACCAAAGCACTGGCTAGGTTCTTCAAGTAAGAAGAAGCCAACTTTACTTAATATATGAGTATGTAAGCATGGAACTTTGAAAAACAGAATTTGTAGGCTGATATTTCAGTTCTGTTTGAATTTTGTGTAACTAAATCCCTAATTTCTTTTATGTCTCTAGGTCAAATTTTTCAAAAATGCCGTACTGATTACAGCATTTCCTTGCTAAGTTTTACTGCGCACATTCTTAAATTATCTAATTGAGACATTCTATAAATTAAAAAAAAAACAACAAATTCAGTAAAGAATATCCAGTTATATGATGCATATGGTTTTAATGTGTAATATATTGTGCACTTCTGTTTCTTACAATGAATAGTACCCCTGACAGTGCTTTTCATAAATTATATTTATCAAATCATATGCTGAATACATGTTACAATCTCACTGACATTGTTTTGCATTTAAAATTCAGATAAATTTTATCAGCTACTGCAAACATCTTCAAATAATGGTGGAACAGCTGATACTAATTTTTGTATATGAACTGACCATCAATTACACAGATTCTTCACTCATGAGAGAGAGGGCTAGTTAATTTGTAAGACTAATTATCCTGTCTTCAAACTGGGAGGGTTAATCTCTTCACTGAACCTTCCAATGTTGTTACATTGTTATACAAAATATAATTTAGCAATTAGTACACTCTGTGAGGAAAGAGGTCCATTTCATTATATATTTCTGTATGAGAAGAAACAGACAGTCTCTCTTAATTAATCAAATGAGCTAACAAATTCCTATGGATAATTACAGGCATCTAGAGATGTGACTGCTAGCAATCAGACACTTATAAGAGTAAGAGAATAATTACAACTTGTGGTTTGCCTTGAAAAGGATTAAAAATATTATACCAAACTGTAGCAGTTTGAATTATTTTACTGCTCATTAATGATCATTTGGAGGGCAAGGGAAATGAAATGTTTTACTAGACTTTCTAAAAGACTACAAAGTATTTTCTAACAAGGTATCACTTCATGAATATAACAAAGAAATTTAAAAATGAAAACTAGAAGGAAATATGAGCACTTTTCTTTAGTTTCAGCTTAAATCCTGAACTGCCTATAAAGAGGGTCTATGATAAAAAAAGTGAACTAGCACTAAAATATATTGAGACACTCATGTAATGCTGTATCTGGCTAAATTGCAGAATTAGTAAATTCCAGATTTGATAGTAGTGTTAGAAGAGTATCTATCTAATCTTTCTAGACTGAGCACGAGGATTTTTTTCTTGAGCAATAAGTGACTAACACCAATAACTGATTCTCTTTGTTCTGAATGTAGGTGTAGGTCAAAGTTAGACTTATCAGACTCAGCCTTGGGGCTTATCTATCCCATTCACAACTTTCTTATCTGTTTGTTGAGGAAACTGTCCCTCTCTCATAACTCATAGCTTTTAAACTCCCTTTACCAGGTTGGCCAGCCTGTTGGCAAAAATACTTTTTCCCTGTTTAGTCAGGTGGACCCACATCTCTTCTAACCAGCTGTTGACCTTCAAAAAGGGTCCTATGGTCATTGAAATAGAAACTGTGCTGCTAACACCTGTTGCGCAATCAATTGTCGACTTGTAGAAACCAAGGTTCTCCTCAGGCCTTTCCCCTCCATAAAGAGAGAGCAAAAGTTAGTCACAAAGTCCAAGTCACGTACACCATGTAGCTGCATGCCTGGAAGCATGAAACTCAGAACTGGGCGAGGTGGCAAGCACTGGGCGAGGTGGCAAGCACTGGAGGTGGCAAGCACTGGAGGTGGCAAGCACTGGGCGAGGTGGCAAGCACTGGAGGTGGCAAGCACTGGAGGTGGCAAGCACTGGGCGAGGTGGCAAGCACTGGAGGCCCCCCAATTTCTTTCCTCTCCAAACAAAAGGAGCCATTACCTCTACCCATGCAAGTGTGAACTAATGGACTTTGAGACATTAACATAAGTGATAAGATTGTCTATAGTCATCTGCACTTACATGTATGCCCGGTGATGTAATGCAGAAATCTGAGTATAAATATCACCCCAATTTCAGCCCAAAAAGGGAGACAGGATGAACTCGGAACCATACCGATGACTGGACAGTTTGTCAAATTCGCTCCCTCTCCATCCCCACCACTCGGGTCACCTTGTGGGTAAGATTATTTACCTCAGCTAATGTTGAGTTATATGTTTTCCTCCTCAGGTGTATATTCCCTGAGTGTATTTGATATTTCTCCTCAGGTTCATTTCTAGGTTTCCCTGAGTGTATTCTTGGTTTTGCTCCATGGTATTTCTGTTCAAACGGGCTTGTTTATTTGCCAGGTGGCTGGGCTTATTGCGGGCAAGTTGTTGTTGTTGTTGTTGTTAGTGTTTGTGCTTCATAGTGCATTGTTGTTGGTATTATATTAGTTATACAACCTTTAGTGTACCTGTAGCTTTTCATTTTATCACAGGCAATCCAAAAGAACCTGTAAATGTTGCTGTAAATAAATTATTACTATTTGTTTCCCGACTTGCTTCTGTTGCATATTTGGTGCTGGCCTCACAAGACCGGATGTATTTCCCATTTTCACAACACCCTCTCACCAGCAGGCTGAAGGAAGAAGTCGGCACTGGGGCAGGTACTTGCCCTGCAGCCCATGGAGAACCCACACCAGAGCAGAGCAGGTAAGTATAAGAAGGACGAAGCAACAGAGAGAAACCATTGTGCAGTGATGGTAAGCTTCTCCCTTGGCTTTGCACTGTTTACTCATTGTGGGGCTGAAGTGACCGAGGCAACCTTTGTCAATAACAAGGAGAGTGGAGTCTAAAATGAAGGAGTGAAGTTGAGCCTGGGGAAAAGGGGGAAATGTGGTTTCCCTATGTGCTCTAATGTTTGGGTTTTTTGTTTCCCAGTACTGAAATTGGTAACTAAATATATACATATATATATATAAACTAGCAATTAGTCAGGTTAATTTTTCCATATTGTGTCTGTTTTGCCAGCAACAGTAACTGACAAAATATCTCATTGTCTTTATCTGGACCAATGAACCTTCTCACTTCTGTTCTTGCTGTTCTTTCCTCTCATCCCACTGACTGATGAAAATGAGCAAGCAGCTGGGTGGGAATTTGACTGTTAGCCAAGGCTAATCCACGACACCAATAAAGGAGAAAGGCACTAAAAAGTGGTGATTAAAACTACTAACTCCCTTCAGAAACCCTTAAGGGTTAAGAAAATAGTAGTATTAGCCCATTCAACCAGCTGGTTGAACAGGGAGGTGTGAAGGCTTACCTCTTAAGCAAATGCTAATTGTAGTTTTTAAGATTCTATCTTTTGCTGGAATGTAAGCATCAAACTCAAGTGCCCAGTCAAATGCATATTCATTTGAGCTGCTGAGACTGGAATGCTGTCTTGGGGATGGGCATATACATCTCTTCTGGGAACTGAGTAGTTGTCCTCTATTAAATAAGGCTGAAAAAATAAGTTGTCATTTGCACAGTGTTTTTAATGGCTGAAACAACAATCCATTAATTTGAAGAAACATTCAAATACTAAATATTTCTAATATTTTGTTGACTTCTTCATAACCCATGTCTCAGCAGCATGCCTGAACCCTCTGGCAGAATTTTTCTGACTTCTGAAAACTGAGGGCATTTCAAGACCTCTTTTTTTTGTGTGTGTTTAAAAAGGTGGGCACAGCTGTATTTTCTTAAATATGTAATCATTTTTGTGCTGGGCTTTCTTTGGCACCATTGAGTTAATATTTACTTTTAGTTTAGTTTCTGATTTCCACCAGCCTTGGGTGGAAAGCTGATAATCAGACTGTTTCTCTGAACAACAACAACAAAAAAGAAAAAAACATCAAAAAGAAGCATGCATCTCAAACAGTGTAATCTACAGAAGTTAGATAGCTGCTGAATGGAAATTTTATGGAGAAATGATTCTGGACTTGAGCTGTCACTACGTACCACTGCCCACCTTTTGAAGGCTAAGACTAGTTTTGGATGTGATCTCATCAATAACAGTTTTATTTTTAAATTGGCTGTTTCTAAGTAAGATGCATTCTTGTGCCAATATGACTGATAGAAAATGAGAATTTTGAGAAAGTTTAAAATATTCAAAATTGACGGCTTATATACTTACCTAAAAATACAAAGGTTTGACTATACATACTACTGTCATTTAAGTCCTTCATGGCATTTAACTTGAGTGATTGTAAGGTAAGAGATGCCTTTCCTGTTCATTCATTAAACAGATATACAAAAGCAGAATATTATAGCTATTTTGTATTTGTTTCAGTAGTTAAAATAAAATCCAAAAAGTTTTGAATAATGTCTGCTTTTTTTCCTCACTCAAAATTCCTTCAACATTTTCAAGACATTGTTATATATTAGAGACCTTCTGATATTTTAATTTACTGTCAAAATTCCCTAGCCATAATAACAGATACAATGAACATCCATCCTATAGTAATTCTATGTTACAATCAGAAGTTGAGTTATTCTTGTTAATATGTAATATCTGAATACAAACAGAGCTTGGATGGTGACTTCTTCCTGCCTCTGATAAGAAAAAAAGAAAACTAATTAAAATTTGTATGACATTGTATGTAAAATCTGTGAGAATCTATAGGGAAGAAGATATCTGATGATGAAGGTTCTTCAGCCTAATGAACACATACATTCTATGCTTGTGAAGTTGTACCATTTTAATTTTGTAAGTAGAGAACTAGATTGATACCATTCTTTCTCTGTATGATTTTGAAGGACTGTAAACCTATATCTATCATTTCTAAAGTGAGTGCCCTGTTCCGTATTATAGTCATTTTAAGTGTATTTGTAGTTAAGTAATTATACTGAGGTAATTTCAAAAGGAAAGCAAATGAATTTGCTTTAGAATGTCTCATATTTCAGTGGTATTTCTAGACATTCAATTATCTCTAGGTCAGACAAAGCATGATTTGAATCCAAGTCTTTCCCATCTTAGGTTTAGAACATGGAGAGCTTGGTTTAGCTCTCTTATCTCAAAAATAATTTTGTGACTTTGAGCAGTGAATGGAAAAATGTGTGACCCCTCTCTTTGGACAAGCTTACATGATTGTTGTTTTCCAACTGTACGGGAAAACTGCCTCCCTAACTCAGAGCAAAGGATTCTACCAGTGGTGCATGAAAAAGTCAAGCATTGCAATGTTTAGTTCCTATACTGTATTGGGTTTTCTGTGAGGGGTTTTGGGGTGTTTTTGGTGGCATGGGAGGGCTATGGAGATAGCCCTGTAAGAAGCTATTAGAAGGTCCCTTATCTCTAAATTGCAAACCCACCTCTGACCAAGGCCAAGCCAATCATCACTCCTGTGAATTCATGTATTTAAGAAGGGTGCAACACGTGGTCCACCCTCTCTTGCCCTGTCCCCAACTAGTGCAGCACCGGATGTGGGTGGCATGGCCCCAGGGCTGGTTCGTCTGGGCTGGGCTGGCTTGCCCCCAAATTAAGCTCAAGCCCTGCTGAGGCTCCAGCCCTAAAGAACGAGCTGGGAACTCTTCAAGAAACCATCAGAAGAGACCTGCAATGGAGAAAGGAGAGAGACATGAGGAGAACAACTCTGCAGACACCAAAGTCGGTGAAGGAAGAAAGGAGAGAGGGGAGGAAGAGATGTGTGGAGCTGAGGTTTCCCCTGCAACCCATGGTGAAAGTGCAGATTGACCTGCCTGCAGCCTGTGGAGATTCAGCGGGAGGAGAGAGATCCACAAGAGAAGGCCCTAGAAGAGGCCATGACTCCATGGGCAGTGTGTGGTGGAACAGTTCGTGTGTGAGGGAACTGCAGCCGTGGCCAGACTCACACTGGACTTTTGTGGAGGACTTTTCTCCTGTGGGAAGGGTGCCATGTGAAAGCAGAGGGAGAGTGGGAGGACTCTACCTCTTGAAGAAGAAGGAGTGGCAGAGACCTTATGGGATGAACTGACTGCAATCCTCATTCCCATCCTCCTGCACCACTGGGCAACTGGGGGTGGGGGAGGAGGATGTAAAGAAACCAGGAACAAAGCTGAGCCTGGGAAGAAGGGAGGAGTAAGGAAGGTGTTTAACTTTAAAATCTGGTTGTATCTCTCACTGTTCTGCTCTGATGCTACTGGTAATAAAATTAAAATTGGTTTTGTTTTGTTTATTCTCCCCAAGATAAGTCTGCTTTTTGCCCATGACTGTAAGTGGTGAGAAAAAACCCTCCAAGTCTTTATCTTTTGTCTAGCCCTCTTTTGTGAGCATCATAGTGCTCAGTTGCCCACTGGGCTTAAACCACGACATATACCCATTTACTTACTTTTGAGCATTACTAGAATGTCCTCTGCCAGCTGAATACATGATTATATATTAAGGTAATCGATGATTCAGATGTTCCTTTGTTTAAATCCTCTGCTCAGTGCAGAACACATTCTTATATATGTCTGATATCAGAAGGAGCTAGCTGAGAAAGTATACTTGTGACTATTCTCTTTAGAAATATACTTTGTTTTAAGAGAGAACTTTATTTTATAATGTAGTTCCCTGAAAGAAAGCTGTCTTATTATTTAGTAGCTGGATGGATAGAAAACTGTCTCAGAATGTGCTGCTGCCAGACCACTGACCTTTTCAGCGTGAAGAAATTCAGATATCCAGATTCACTTTCATCCCCAACTTAATGCTTTAATTAACAGCCTGCAGTCTGGGACAATTCTGGAAAAAGAAGAGAAAAAAAACCAAAAAGGAGGATGGTTTTCATCCATCTTTCAAGATGTACTTAAGAATATAAAATTAATGGAAAAAGAATGAGGGGGAGAGACAAAGTGAGAAAAAGAGATAACAGATGTAAAGAAATATATTTCATTAAACTAGTGGCTATAACCTCTTGGTAAAACAGAGACCTGGGTTATGTCTCTGCTGCTAGGATTCTTTCTGAATTTTATTTAATGTTCTCGATTAAAGAAAAAATATATTAGGAAACTACTTTTGCACTAAATTCTGAGTCAGATGCCTAAGTTTTGGAATCAACTGTAGCTCCATTTATCTTTCCTGTACATAACATTGATGGCTTCACATGCCGACTTCACATTAAAGACACCTCTCTGAGAACAATTTGGACATTCTTTTTAAATCAACATGTTTTGAATCAACATTTTTTCCTGAATGCTACTTGCCTGTTTGAAGTGGTTCTACAGGTCACTAGTTTTTTACCACTTTGTCTAGGGACAAGGGTCTGAAAAATTCTCATGCTGTACAGAAGCAGGGTCTTACCTCTAAAAACATAGATCAAAGAAGATTGCTGATTGTATGCTACTAAAGAACTAATGTCTACATTGCTGTGGCCTGTATTAATAATATGAACTGTATCTAATACTCCAGGTTATAGGTAGTCCCACATTTTGAGCTTGGGATGAAGTTGTTAGCTTTAGGCCCTTGGTAAAATCCACACAATGACCCCTTTCTGGAGACCAATTACTGAGACATCATGTGTTGAACAGATTTCTTCATTAGAAGAACAACTCTTTGTTAATAGACAAAATCTGTTACTGAGTTGGCCCTTACTCAATAAGAAGTGATTGCAGAGAGAGGCTCAAATTAAAGTGAAAATTCGTCTGGACTACCTTGTACCCATTTGCAAAAATAAGTTCTATCCTCTGATCAACTCTGTTTCTCTTTCACTCAGTTAAAGAGGAAACTTTGCCATACAAGAACAAACAAAGCAATTACGATAATTTGAAACAGAGGTGACAATTAGAAAATACAGACTTCAGGGATGTTGCCTCTGTTCCCTAGGAATGAGTAAGAAAAGTTTTTGTGGAATAGAGGGTGAAAGGGAGTTATACTACACATACCACATGAATTTATGAGGCTAATTTGCAGCTAGTGAAGGAAAGATATGTTCACAAAGCTCTTAGTGAACCATTTAGTTCATACATAATTTATTTTTCTTTTCACAAGATCAGCTTAAAAGACATTTGTATAATTTTTACTACACATGATATTTTTTCTTATTTCTTTCTCCATTTTTGGCATTAAACTTCTGAGAAACCTGTTGAAATGTAATGTAAAAACAAGGTACATAGGCCACTGTATGAATGTGTTATGCATTCTTGCTGTGCTTAAATCTAATGTTGTCCAGGACAAATGGTTAGCTGGTGGAAATCAGGGTATATGCAGATGTGCCATCCTGGATAGAATTGTAACAGACAGCTGCTCCTGTTAGCTTCTGCGTATCTCCTGAGATTACATAACTAATTGTTTGAAGGTATTTCAGTTCATTTCAGCACAAAGTAAAAACCCTCAGTAGAAGTAATTTTATCTTTGCCTTGAAGCAGAGTAAAATACATACAAAAGTTCAGAATTCTGTTAACTTCTAAAACATTTGTGTTCTTTATGCAGATAGTTTATGCTACACTTGCCAGAAAACACAATCAAAATGTAAAAAAAACCTCCAAACTTCTTAAATATTTAATAAGGCTAGAAATGAATGAAATTAAGAACAATGCCCAGTGCACTGAGTTCTAGCTACTCTCAGAAGTTTAGCTGTCTTTGCCCTGATTTCTGTTTCCAGAGATTGGTATCCGTGAAATTGAGAGTATTGCATACAAGCGAAAAACTATGACTGAACAGTCCATGCTCACTAAACCGTTCAAACTTGATATAAGATAACAAATAAAATAAGATACTACACACATTATCAATATTGTAAAATCCACTTATTCCTGGAACAGTTATCCAAAAGATTATGATACCTACAGTTTGATTTTAGTAGGTAGTAAAGACAAGATGGAGGAAGGAAGTATCCCTTTACTGAGGTATATGGAATTTATTCTGTTTAAATTATATAAAGGAATAAATAAAGGTCTGGTTATTAGGTTATAGGTCTTTTATTTTAAGAGAGGGACAAAAAATTTGGGCTGTGGATGTGGAAAATTTATGAAATTTCTCTAGATCAAATCACAAATGTATTTGGAGCTTGAATCTCATGCAAGGGAAAAAATGTCTTAAAAGGCATCCTAGGAGTAAAACAACAATAGACAATAGTTTGTCTGGTTTGTTTTTTTTCAGCAGAAGAATTTGTATATTCTTTAGATGTGTCAATAAACAGACTAAGGAAAGAAAAATCAGACATTGTCTGATGGAATTGACATGGAATTAAAAATTACCTAGTTTTTGCCCTAGCAAAGTAAATTCCATACTTTAGATTTTGACCATTGATTTGAATGTGAATGCTGAGGATCAGATGGTTATGTTAGACAGAAATCTAGTAGGCAGTTTTAGTAGTTATTAGCCTTAGAAGACAAGAATGTATGCATGTCTATAGGTGTCTATCTCCTCTAGTACCATCTTCAACACTGACCATGTGTTTACCTAGGGCAGAAAAAAACACAGGCAACATAAGAAGCTTCATCATAATGCTTTCCCAATGTCTAGCTCTTTTCAGGTCTGGACTTCCTGATCCAGATATAATATCTACTTTGTTGCCTTCAGTGAATCTCTTGCATACAGTCTGCCCTTGACACTTTCAGACTTGGTAAGTTTTTGATCTTTGCAGTATCCTGTGGAAACAAGTTAAAATTATTTCATGAAGAATTATATATTTATTTTTAAAAATCTGAATGTTAATACCTTACTGATACATTCTAAACTTTTTTAAGATAGAGTGAATAGGCCCAATTCATTCTGATTTATCATTGGTCACAAAGTGAATTACTTAGTTGATCCTCATACTGTAACCCATTAAATATATTTTTTGCCATTTCTAGTAAATTGTCACAGGTTTTTTAATGATGTTACAGAATAGTATATCAGGGTTCAGTTGGCCTCAGCTTATTCTGACTTGTTTTAGCAACTGGCTGGTGGCCATTTGTGCACCTGTTTTAATTTTAGCTCCTTTATTATCTGGAAAGGTAGAAGTCTCATAAGCTACATAGTCATTGAATTAAAACATTTATTTCATTTGTGTCAGGGCACAGCAAAAGCCAGTTGCTACCTAGGGGCTGGGAAGCTATAAGACATAGGAGTTCACCACAGAGGATGACAGGGAACAATCGTCACCAGCCAGTGCCTGTCCCACCAACCTCAGGGAGGGTGCAGGGAAGCCCTGACACATTGGGCATAAAAGGCAGGATTTGGTAGCAGAGGCTGCAGGGTCTCTTATGTGCAAGGAGGCTATGAAATGCCCTGTGCTATTCACAGTGGGTTCTAAATGGCTCTAAATGGATAGAAATAGTCCATCACACTCCAAAACTTCAGCCAGACAGAGGTCCACACAGCGCTTGTCTTCAGGTGTGTTTGAGGAAGGGCAGAAGCTTCTGGTGGTAGGAGATACAAGGAGATACATCACAGGAGACACAGGACCCTCAAAAGAGGACACATAAGGAGGTATGTGAAGAGGAGTGTTTGGAGAAAAGAGAGAAGAAATGTGTGGAAACAGACATGATTTGGGGAACATATAGAAATGCACACCTGGAAGTAGATGCTCCATGCTTGAGTAACAACACCTCCGACAGATTGCATCCTTTAGGTGACCCGTGCTGAAGCAGGAACACCTCTGAAGGGACTGTGGCCCAGAGGAAACCCATGCCAGAGCAGAGGGAGCAGTAAAAAGCAAGGAGTAGTAGAAAGAAACCTTTGGACACTGTTCTCAGCCTCCTACACCACCTGTTTCCCCACCAAAGGGGTTTGGAGGGACTGAGAATAATGTCTGGTGAGAACAAGAGTAGTTGAGATAACGAAAGGAGAGGCGTTGGACTGAAGCTGAGCCTGAAGAAGAGGGACGAGAGGCATTTCCCTAAGTGTTTATTTAATTTTATTTTTGTTTCCCAGTATCTAAATAAATAATTAAAAGCTTCTGATAGTTTTCAATAAAAATTAAGTGAAGGTATCGGAGTTGAGATTGTTTACCTTGTGACAGCTGGCAGTGGTGGCCAGAATCAGCACAGAGCCCAGGTCATGAGGCAAAGCCATGGTGTTAAAGCAAGACAAGCCAGGAATGTGAGTCAGGATCAGCTCCAATGACAGTGACCAGGGCCAGAAACAGGCCACAGCACGGAGGTTGGTGGTGGTAAAGGAGGCCTGGGGACACACTGGGACATCAATTTGCACATTGGGGTCAGGATTGGGCCCCGTGAGAAGAACCAGTGTCAGACACAGCCCTGGGATGTCTGAGCAGGGCTGGGGGTTGAGAAGAGACTGAGGCCAGGTCAGGACACCAGTGTGCACGTCAGGCCTAGCTCCCAGGGCAGGGCAGGGCAGGGCAGGGCAGGGCTGTGGTGGAGTGGACAATTTTGTCAATCCTTTGTTAGTTGAGTGGAAACAAGCTGGGGATCAATGAGAAGGAGAGAACTGTGATTGGAAAATATAGAAAATAATCCCCAAAGGGATCTCAACACTGAAAAAGAAGAGATGTCCCCTTCAGGATGCTGACAGTTCCTTCTGATATCATCTCTTCTGCTTAAGGAAGACTAGTGACATCAACCTTAGGGCCTAGAAGAACTTTATAGGTATGAGTGTAACAACAGAGGAAAGATACTTTTAGTTTTCTTGTAGAGCAATTAAAAGTACTATTATTAATGAGGCTTTCTGTATTTTATGAAAAAAACCAAACAACGACAAAACTTAGCTATATGTACGTATTGGGTTGGCCAAAAAGTAATTGCATGCCTTTTTACTAGATGGACATAAATGTCTTTTTTTTTTTGCATTTTAAAATGCAAATTCATTATGTAACTTGACAGCTCACAGTTCAAGCTTGTTTTAGAAAAGGAAAGTTCATGATTCTGTTAACAATTACTTATTTGTAATCGTTTTCAAAAAATTAATCTCACTAAGCATGTTGACATCTGTGATTCTGTCTTGAAAAGTGAGGAAAATGATCCATTTTTGAAACGGAAAACAAGTGATGAAAAATGGATCTTCTAAAACAGTGACAAGTGAAAAAGATCATGGAGCAAGCATGATGAACAGTAGCATGAAAAGCACTTCAAAAGCACTTGAAAAGCAGATATTCACCAAAGGAAGGTGATGTTGTCAGTCTGCTGGGATTTCAAAACTATTGTGCATTTTACATTGCTTCCAAGGAACCAAACCATTAATTCGGACATGTACTGTCATCGACTGGATAAATTAAATTATGCCATCAAACAGAAACCTCCAGAACTGAGGAATTGCAAAGGTGCTGTGTTTCTCTGTGATAATGCTAGTCCATGTAAAAGTTTAATCACTTGTCAAAAATTGTTGCAGCTTGGATGGAATGTGTTACCACATCCACCGTATTTGCCAAACCTGGCACCATCAGACTACCACTTATTTCATACTTTACTAAACACTTTGAATGGTAAAACTGTCACTGCTGATAAGGATATCAAATTGTTCTTGGAACTGTTTTCTGCTGAAAAAGTAAAGAACTTTTTGAGCATAGAATCATGAAGTTACCTGAAAGATGGCCAAAGGTAATTGAACAAAATGGACACTATGTTGTTTAATACAGTTTTTGTTTCCCATGAAAAATATCACCTTTCATTTACCCAGTAAAATATGCAATGACTTCTTGGACAACCCAATTTATTAATAATATTTATGGTGCATTTCCTTTTGCTCATGTTAAGATTTTGATCTGAGGGATGCTTTTCTATACTTTTGATCATAACTGTTTCCTTTATCTGATTATTTTCCAATTTTTTTTTAATTCTTACTGAGAAGAGTGAAACAGAATTTCACACAGTAGAGTGCAAACTCTGCTCAAAAGTAGGAGAGCATTGGATCTGTACAGTGGAAAAAATATGACATTTTCTACTCATTTTTTTAATGAACTAATAATAATATAATTATTTGCTTTCATGACCACTACTGAAGATCAAGCTAATTTTTTTTTTATGATACTTGCTTTTGTAACCCCAAATCATGTTTCTGAGCAGTTGATTGTCAGCTCATAGCTAATCATTTTTTTTGTGACAAGTTAGAATGGTTTATTAAATTTCTTATTAGAAATGTGAAGACAATTATTATTGCCTATAATCTTGTATTTATTTATATTAAAACTGATAAGCCATTTTAGCACCTAGTTTCTGTAAGATTACTCTGCAATTACTCACAGTCAGCTTTTATCCTTGCTATCTGGAATAAACTCCAGTCACCAGCAAACTTTGTCACTTTGCTTCTTGACCATTTGCTAAGCTGAATATGAATATTTTCACAGGTCGTGTCATGACCTCTCTTTCTTGTGAGAACTAACTGACTTTTTCTATCTTCATTTCCTATCTTTCAGTAACTAATTTAACCTTGCAAAGCTCTTTTTTGCCATTGCTGCTCAGTTACTTGAAAAGCATTTGACATGAAACTTCTCATGCCTTTGGAAACACAAGAAAACTTTATACATTAGATTACCTTTATCTTAAAGGATCTTTGTTTCTGAAGCAATTTGATTTTCATTAATATTCACCAAAAAACATAAGCTACTAATGAAATTTTCTGTTGATAGAAAATTGGAAGTTATCATTAATACAGAAGAAGTTCAGAATATTTGATAAGAAGAACTATATGACTTTAAAAATGGGATTAAATATAGGTGATCATCCATGTAAATAATTTCTGTTATGAACTGGAATTTTTTGCTTAAAAATATCCAAAGTGGAGCACATTCTGATCAATTACAGGATGTCTAGAGTTTCCAAGGCAGAAGGGGGAGAGATAAGGGGCAAGACACATCAGAAGCTTTGTCAGAAAAGGTTATTTCTGTTACAGAAAAGGAAGTAGTAATGACATTTTACAAGGCATTGGTAAAATCCTATGTAGAATCTTTTGCACAGTTCTGGACATTTTTTTAAGATCAGGTGTACAGAAAGGTTATTAAGATGACCAGAAGGATGGAAACTGTATAGGAGACACAATAGGCATAGTCTGCTTGGTAAAGTGAAGCCTGGGAGAGGATATATTTTCTTTCTAGAAATAAATACAAGAGAAAAGGATGACTTAAGCTAAAAGACAATGTTTGCACAAGAACAAACAGGTGTAAACTCTCTAACTAAATTTAGGTTATCAGTTACAGGAATTTTTTAAGCATGAGAGAAATGAATATTGAAAAAGTATGAATGGAATTATTTCATGAAGTCTTTTGGGACAGCAGCACACAGATTATTACAAGAAAATATCTGCAGTCAAAAGAGATCTGTGACCTTTGAGAGAAGTAGAACTATATTTGTCTGCTTCTTCCCCTTTTATTTTTTTTTTCATTATCATAAAGTTTTGCATATATTTTCTCAGAGTTATATTTTTGGTTAAGAGAAGCACAATGATGGCGAAAACCTGAGTTGGCCCATACTGTGATTCAGCTTTGGAATAGGTGCTATAACTATAAAATCACAGTTTACTGGTATTGGAGGTTTTATGAATGAATGAATGAAATTCATGAAATATGAATGAAAACGGAGATGATTATATACAATTGTGTAATTTAGAATGACGACCTTAAAATTACATCGGGGACAAAGAATGAGGAAGTACGGTGATGTGGCAAGAGAAGAACCCGGAACTAAACGAAGTGGAAGACGATGTGGGCGGTAATACGTATGTAAGATAGTAACCAATCATGTATTAGCTTAAACAATGTGGACACGTATATGTAACCAATAGAATTGCTTATGTAGGATGACTAAGGGATTTGGGGCTATAAAAGCGCAGCTTCTGATCAAATAAAGGTCTTCGATTTATAACTCTTATAGAATTGTCTTGGAGTCTGTAGGCTGTCTTGCATACTAGGATGCCCTAAGGTGACAGGAGAGAATGAGGAAGAAGGTCAGCAGCCCACCAACATGTGATCGAACTCTCTGGAATAGGTGACCCAGGACAGATGATCTGACTATGACCCACACTTACCAATAAAGATGTATTCTATTTCATAAATGTTACACTCACCATAAATTGGGGAGCTTGCAGGAGACAACCCCTTCAACCCCCTTCAATCTCTTTGTATACCCTTCAATCCCTGCCCTTCCCCTTCATGATGACAGTCTATCTCAGTTCCTGAGGTTTACCCCTCCCTTGTTGCGTTGTCATCGGTGTACGGACAGTGGCTGCTGTTTGTGAGCGGAGTATAATTTTGATTGCTTTATTATCATTGTTCCTATTCTTGTTACAATTAATTTGCATCATTATTATTTAAGTTTGGTTTGTTTTAGTTATTAACTAGTCTTAATCTCAACTGATGAGTTCTTCACTTTTAATGTCCTGATTCTATCCCCCATCCCACCAGGAATGTGGAGGGTGAGCTAGCATACTTTGTGGTGATTTAGCTGCTTTCCAGGTTAAACCACGACATCACTATGACATGAAAATCTTGAACTTTTTCTAAATAGCACCTTACTTCAGACTTTGCATGCTGCTTATAGTATTTGTTCATTTATGTTTCTTTTTACACATTCTGAGGATACTACTTACAAGTCACTAAGAGGAAACATTTACTTCAAACTTGAGGTATGTGTGGACAAAAAGGCTAAGTGGAATTTAACACAAAGCAGCATTTTGCTACTTACAAAGAATACAGAGGACAGAAGAAAGGTTAGTGACATGAAGAAAGAACAAGGAAAGAGCCTTTGATCTTGTACACTCTGCCATAAGAAAAGAAAAAAATAGGAACTGATGAATTACTTTCCCCCTCACTGCTCTGCACATCATTTCTTTCTTGTAAACTTTCATTTTTAACATTCTCCTGAGGAGACTGAGTTATAAGGGTTTTCCAGAATGTTATGGTCAACAGCCAAAATCTAAATAAACCATTGAATTTTTCCAGCTTCTTCTTCTGCTAGCTTGAAGGCCATTAGTCATGCTCTACCTTTCAATAAGAGTGGTGGCAAATGGAGAATCATGTGGAACAGGAATGTAATGATGTAATCTGACTGCCTCTGT
The DNA here is from genome assembly GCF_000695765.1 of Mesitornis unicolor. Taxonomy (NCBI): domain Eukaryota; kingdom Metazoa; phylum Chordata; class Aves; order Mesitornithiformes; family Mesitornithidae; genus Mesitornis; species Mesitornis unicolor. The sequence continues at coordinate 31,549 of NW_010169658.1, forward strand.
TCAACATGCTGTGCTGAGCCATTTTAATGTGTGCCCTCCATTTTTTGTTATAATTTTTACAATTCTAATGAAATAATCCTCATATCCATTTTTCCACACTAACATATTCTTTTCAAGGATGTGATGCAGATGGGTATCCAACAGATGTGTAATGTTCCTACCTTTAAAATCAGTGAAATATTAAGAAATGCCACTGCACTTGAGAAAATATTTTATACAGAACAATGATTGCTAAAGCACTAAAGGTAGTAAGTAATTTAATAAAATTTAAAAGAGAACAAGGTGAAGGAGAAGTATCTGTGACCCTTGCCTTTTCTTAGATAATGTATACAATGACAAGATTCAGGGCACAACTGCATTTATTAATCTTGGAAAGAATTTGTAAAGGAGGAGAGAGATGAATGCTTTTAACCACAAGAGAGGAGGAGAAGTGTTGCCTCAGATCCAGTTACGGGTGAATTCTTGTTATGTTACTCTCATTAATACTTATATTATGGTACCATCATAAAAAGAGGCTTGCCAAGCTGTTTAGTTTAATTAAGGTGTTCATAATTTGAATGAGAAGTAATAAAATTTTAAACTAAGTATCAGAAAGTAAAATGTCCTAAATGTGAGGTAAAGTAATCTAATACACCCCCTAGTTAGAATGCATGCAAAGGGACCTCATACAGAAATGGAAATTACTCTTCATAGTAGGAAACCTGTGACCACCCTTTCTAGATGAACCACTTTAAGTGCACATGACAAAACTTTCTCACTCAAGAGCATCACTGCATTGAGAAGTATGCAATGGCAGTATGCTATGAGAAGAAACTACAGTGACTATGCAGACAAATCAGAAGTTTTAGGTACTCCACCCCTGTTCCCAATTAATAGTCTGTGTATCTACAAATTTCATGCACCTTCTGCAATGTATCGCCATCATTCTGAAAATCATCATTATTAGGCCCACAATAAATATATTGTGCTTGGAAATTCCACCTCAGACTTTATTCTTCACATCTCTCTTTAAATATGAGTAATTTTTCCAATATATGTGTTTTTTTGATGGTCCTCCTGGAAAAAGCGCTTTTGCAGACAGAATAGCTACTTTGCAGCTCTGGTAGTTTTACCATTTTACATCAGTAGAAAGAACTAAGCAACTTTTACAACTTGGTTAAGTATCCAGTTTGGATGAGTCTTGTCCGTTGCTTTCTTAGCCATAGAAAAATCATGTTCAGTAAAAATATACTTTTAATAAACTGATTGTGGAATTATCCTAACATTTAAAAAACAAATTTCCCTTAAAAGGAAGGGAGGTAAACAGTGGTGTTGCACTCTCTCTCCATATATATTTTGTTCCTATTATTGTATATATTTGTAACTGGGATTGACTGTATGACATTTTTATATACTTTCTAGCAGGATTGTCTCTTTGTAGTTTGAGCACCAGTGCCCAAATAAGACTGGAGTATGTTTCCTATTAAAAATGAATTGCATTAGGAAATATTAAGAACATATGAAATCACTTTTATTTCCAATTGGAAACCATCCTATTACAAAGCCCATAAATATTCTCTAGCTTGGCAAAGGTCTAAATATTTTCACTAATTCTCATGTAGCTGGGAGACAGTATTTGAATACTGAGCATATACACAGTCTAATTCAGTCAGCATTCTTGTAACATAACTGACAGAGGGTTGTGAGGAGGACAATTTTTGTATGAAACTTGTTATAACTTAATGAACAGTGTGAGTCTGATGTGCTGAAGCTGAAAATGGGTGTATTTGAATGTGAAGAGATGGGAAATAAAGTATGAGGTTTTGAAATTTTCTAAGCCCTCTCAGCAAAAAAACAATCATGTGCCATCAAATAAGTGTTTCTTCAGGCAAATGGTAATGGGGATTATCTCAAGCCTAAGTAGAAAAAAAAATCTTCATTTTCTCCAGTCTTATTTTTGTGATGTATTTTGTGAGACAAAGACGCTTTCCAAATATTCAAGTTAGTATCATTGTTTCATTGCTGGTGAGACTGCATTTGTAATATTGTATTCAGTTCTGGGCCCCTCAGTTCAAGAAGTACAGGAAACTGTTTGAAAGAGTCCAGCTCAGAGCCACAAAGATGATTAAGGGAGTGGAGCATCTTGCTTATGAGGAGCGGCTCAGGGAGCTGGGTCTCTAGCTTAGAAAAGAGGAGACTGAGAGGTGACCTCATTAATGTTTATAAATTTGTAAAGGACGAGTGTCAGGAGAAAGGAGCCAGGCTCTTCTCAGTGACAGCCAATGACAGGACAAGGGACAATGGGTGCAAGCTGGAGCATAGGAGGTTCAATCTGAACATAAGGAAAATCATTTTTACTGTGAGGGTGACAGAGCACTGGAACAGGCTGCCCAGAGAGGTTGTGGAGTCTCCTTCTCTAGAGAAATTCAAAACCCACTTGGTCCCATTCCTGTGTGACCTAGTCTAGGTGATCCTGCTCTGGCAGGGGGGTTGGACTAGATATCTTTCGAGGTCCTTCCCACTCCTAATACTCTGTGATTCTGTGATTCTGTGGTAAAAGAAAACTATTGTGTTCTATAGAAAAGGCTTCTGTGACACATTTCTTGCCCATATTGTTTCCTGACAAGCTATTTTTATATTTATATTTTTAAAGGAAATTGGCTTGTTCCATGTCTGTTCCTTGTCTGCCTCTTTGGAAAATAATAATAGAAATACTAAATTGTATGTTTTATGTAGGGATTGAAATACATGAACTGTAGTCTGAATCTGTTATAATACTTGTATCAAAAGGACGATTAATTCCGAGAAGATAGATTGGGGATAAAAGCTTGCTCTTATTGAAACTCTGCCTAAATGAGCTGTTCCAAAATTCCACCAGCCCTTACTTGCTATGCTACCAACAAAGGCTGTTGAGGAGATCAGCAATGTATTTAGGTAATTTGGGCTCCTAGACACAAAAGAAGTTATAATTTTGCTATGATATTTGTTTGTGCCTATCCCCTTTCAGTACTGCTTGTGTTCATTTGTAGGTTATGATATTCTCTTCTACACCCAGTGGGGTGTAGAAAATTCAGTCACCAATCTTTTCCTGATACCTTATGGCATACAGAAGGAGTAATCTGCAAATCCTGTTCCTACAAAAATTCGTTTAAGTAAAAAATACTCAATCGCTTGTGGGATCATAACTTTTGTATAATGCATCGTCAACAGTAGCTTAAATGGGACTGTAGCACATTTTCACATCTAGTTTGTATCTCTTCCTCTCCCTTTTTCTGGATAATTTGCATCACACAGAGGAAAAATATTGTTTCTTCCAGAAGTAGGGGGTTGCAGTTCTTGCTGAGTTTACAACTAATATGTGTTGCAAGTTATTGCCTTACAGCGTGATAGTGGTGATTAGAAATATCTTGCCTCTGAGAAGAGGAAGGACTCCCACATTACACTGACTTTAAAACCCAGCAGGAACTTAAAGCCAGGAGCTATGGTTTCTTTCATATTTACCTCTTTGTCCTCATTTAACAACACTTTCATTCCACATGGAGAGCACCCTTTTTATGATTTTTGAGCTATTACCGTAAGTATTACAGAAAATCCTAGGAAGAATTTGTGAAAAAAATGGACATGGAAACCTCAAAGATAAATTAATTATGAAAAGTTTCAGCTATTAAAAATAAAGTGAAAACAAAATACAATCAGGAATGATCTAGGACTGGAAAGACAGGAAGAAGTGGCATCAGGATAAAGTTGGTCACTTTAATTTGTCACAAGGAAATAGTACTTACAAAAGCGACAGTTATGCCTTCCCCAATCATGTTTTGCCCGTTGCCCTCTTCTATAAACACTAATGTCCTTGTGGCTTTGCAGTGAGATGGATAAGGGAACTAATGTAGCTGAAAAATAACCTTCTGTCATGTCTTGGTATAACAATCAAAATGTAAACACTAGCTCATGGAAATTTAATAGAGTGCATTTAAATAAATGTTTCTGTTCAGCAATGTGTAGGCCTCGGTCACAGCCCTTCCAATCAGTAAGGAATGCAGCAGTTCAAAATTAACAGTAGAAATTGAATATAGCTCAGAGAAGAGAAACAAACATGATTAAAGGTTTGGATAATTGAACCTGGAAAGAATGGTTAAAGCAGAGCGGTTTTTGTTTGGCCTGAAGAAAACAACCTTTAGGAGAGATGTGATAACTATCTACACAAATGTAAAGGGACATAAAGGTGAAGAGATCAATTATTCTCAATAGCCAAGAAGTAAAGGATCAGCAGTAATTTTTCTTAAGAAGCAGGAACAAAAAAATAGCAATCACATTTTATAATCTTTGATGTGTTCAAAATGCTGGGTAAACACTAATTTTCACAATATTTCTCTGTATGAAGTGAATATTATCAATGCCTTTTGAAGATGAAGATGGTGAGGTAAAAATGTTTGTTGGCTTTCCCTAGTTCAATTAATGAGAATCCTAGACTTATATCTGAAAAGGTTTGCATTTGGTTTTGTGACTGATGTATCAGTAGGTGCTCAGGTTTGAGTTCAAAAAGGGACTGACCATTCCTGAATGTTGGGTCGCACACCTAGGCTCCATGTATACTGAAAGGAAACACAGAGTTCACAATGGATTCCACTGAAAAGAAAAGAAAAGAGAAAGTCCACTCTCTAGAAAAAGAGGCTGCCTAGAATTATAGCCTACAGAAACAATATTAAAAACAAGGACTTATTTGAATTTCTTCTCTCTTAAGGACTCAGTAGCTTTACTAGGGCTGCTCAGAGATACTATTTTAGGTTGAGAGCACAGAGTCTTTCAAAGGTGAATTCTTTGCAATTTCAGCCTTAAGGACTTAGGTCCTTTCATTTGATTTTATTCTTCAAAGAATGCACAACTTTCCAGAAGAATACAATTAGTTTTTTGGTGAAGATTTACATTCAGAAAAAAAATCCTAAAATATTTAGGGATATGTGTACTATGGGGCATTGTCTTGGTTTTACTGGCATTGCGCCATATAATTCTATTTTCGATTCAGCAGAACTGCATTTTCTGAAAGAATTGCAGTGTTTGATTTAGAGAGAACAAATTTGTATCATAACTTTACCTAGAATAATTTTCCTCATAGTAGCAAGTAGGAGTTTGTTTTGGATTCATACTAAGAGTAATATGATAACACACTGATGTTTTGGTTGTAACCAAGTAGTGTTTACACTAAAGAACTGATTTTCAATTTTTGCCTGCACCAATACTCTTAGTTTCTTTGAAGGTTTTTTGCTTGTTGTTTGGTTGTTTGGTTTTGTGTCTTTTTTTTTTCCTACATTCTCTCTGTACAAGAGCATAGGGGAAAGTGAAAGCTTGTGGTTTTATGGGACAGATGACCACCAGCAACTGGTGTTTGTGAGCTAACTACTTTGATTGCTTTATTATCATTGTTCCTATTCCTATTGTAATTCATTAGCAGTATTATTAGCATTTCAGTTTCGTTTATATTAATAATTAAATTATCTTTATCTCAACTGTTGAGTTCTTTCACTTATACTCTTCTGATTCGCTTTCCCACCCCACTGGGGAAGGGAGAAGTAAGCAAGCTGCGGCATGGTGTTTAACTGCTTGCTGGGCTAAACCACAATAGGCATACATGCCTATGTTTAAAGATATTTCCCTATTTGGACTTAAAGTTTGTCTCAAATGAGTTTGAAATCTTGTTATTGTTTTCAAAGGTGCTAGGAGTTAATTTTCATGTTTTATATTGTTGTCTTAATCAGTCTAAATAACATCACTAAACTTATTTCGTATGAAGTTTGTGTAGGGTCCACAGAATAGTGTTAGATGTTTTGCAGTCATGCAAACAGGTAAGTTGATACTCTGAAGCACTCTTGGTTTAATTAGGCAATTTACATAAGGAAGAGAAAGTGGAAAAAAAAAAGGATAGGACACAATTATTTTCCTTTCCTCCCCTTTTAAAGTATTTGACTCTCACTTGTTTTCTTTCATTTAGCTACCTTAGGATGATATAATATTGCAGGGGGTTTTTTCTTCAGTTGACAACAAATAAAAATACATTCTGATCCCATCTCATTGCACAGTTTCAGGAATCTTGAAGTCCTTTAAAGTGACTTAATCTTCAGTTGTTTATCATTCTCTCTACTTTATTATTTCCTCAATCTATGCTCCTTACCTCAGCATGCTTCAATTTAAAGTTGCTTCAATTCAAAGTTGTTCTCATTATATCTGCCAGTATGCTTTGTCAAGAACTGACTGTTCTGTCAGGCCACCTGATTAGGACTTTTTATAGGTTAGGTTTTTATAGGTTACACCAAAAAGAGTTTCTATTTTTAACCCACTTGATGAAGAAGTTGAGAGTTTTCTCACAGGTGCATCTTCTGGATGGAGTACAATTGCATTAAGTGAGAATTAAGATAATTGTGAAAAAAGGACTAGCCTAATTTCCCCTACTTTTAATCTCTATAAATTCTTTTCACCATAATATCCATCCTTGTGCCAAGAAATTGCTTAAATTGTTGGAGCATAGGACTTCTAGAATCTTTAAGCAACAACTTAAAGAAAACTTCAGACAAATGCATGTGCCCAGGTTATCAGTTCTAACTCCATTAAAAAGCAAAGTGGATGTAGCTTTTTTAATTCTAGGAGAAAAAACAAAGGCTTTTTGTTACATAAATACATCTCTGATTTGAACTGTTTGAAACTTCTTGTTTCACAGAGGGTACTCAGACACTTAACACAGCCACGTTCATATACATGATATTCCTATATTATGAAATAATTTATTTTGAAAACTGTTCAGCACTAAAGCATTGGTCCTATAGATTTAGCCAGGTTGGTTTGAATATTGAGCATGAACTCTGGAGAACTTGCTGTGGAAAGACATTTTTATATGACTTGTAAAAATATGGTAAGTGGCTGACATTCTGGCCAGTTAAATATTTACAAAGATATGCTTAGGAAATTTTCAGTTGTATGGGTTTAATTCCGCAATATAGCAAGTCACAGCTAAAGACCATCTGCTATAGGAGATAACAATGTACTGATGCTGTCAAATCTCATAAACAAAACAGGATTGTTACCCTGTTGGATGGTAAAGGAAAGCAAATACAGTGAATCTATCTGTGGTGTTTACAACCACTTGCCTGCTGAAAATAACTGATCTAATCTCTTTCTTTAGAAGCTACAAAAGTTGAATCCTCTGATGCCAAATCACCAGACTCCATTGTCATGATGTCACCTAGCTAGCATGGTCTTTTCATTTCAAGCAACTTAAGTAGACTCTAGTAATGTTTATTCAAAATACCTCTTCCTGGACCCCTCTTCTGCTCACTTTTTCCCGGTTTTACACTTGTTTATACAGTGTTCATTATTCAATTCAAATTATTTGCAAGCTGCAATTCCAAGCTTCATTAATATTATCAAGAAATCCTTGCTTACAGAAACGATGGCTCCTACTCACTCTGGCAAAGCATATCCTTCTCTCTTTCATCCTGCGATAAACATCTGGATGTGTTTGGTCACAGTAGTACTACCAGTGTTTCTTTGTCATTCAAAACCCTCATAGAGAATGATTTGTAAAGTTTGTATTTTCCATTTTTTTCAATGAGACAGAATTATTGGACTGTAGCAATTTTGCTTCTGTATTGTAGTAGGTTCAGCTTCCAAATTCTTTAAATCAAAAAAGTCGATAGCCTTCTGTTATAGTGAAAAATGACTTTTTTTTTAAAAAAAAAAAAGAAGACTGGAGTTTTATCTTTAGATATCTGCTCTAATATGTATGAATATACTACATGTTCAAACATACCAACTGTGAAGTTTATTAAAAATATTTCAAGAATCAATATTTATTAAGAGGGAGAAAAATCAACTGAAATATAAAGGAACAACTTTGAGAGAAAAACTGCAATATTTTCCTTCTCTTTTAGATTTAATTTCATATTTTACTTACTTGACTTTGTTTTAGAATTAAGTTCTGTGGTCCTAAAGTTGGTTACTTAGCAACTAATGGAATAAATTTAATACTGAAAAGCTGCAACAGAACTGACACTACCAACAAATCATTTTGTATTTCGTCACTGATTAGCATGCTTTCTTTTTCCATTCTCCTTAGAAATGCCAAAAATTATCATAAGGGGAATATAGGAAAGCATATACTCAGAAGTTTTGCATTAGCTTGTCTATGTCTTTGTTTAGATTTGTTAAATTTAACTGTGGATAATAAATGGATTTAATAAATAAATAATTTTCCAGAGGACTGAACTCACCAGAAGAAACATATATAATGTGCTTAATAATATCTGCCTTTTCACTATTTTCTGTTGGTTATAATCAGATATGTTGAGTTATTTTTTCATAACTTGGACATCTCAGTGCTTCAGGAATTTATTTTTTAATACTGCTAGTCTTGTAAAAGATGCCAGTCTATTTATGAACTGTTGTGAAAATGTCTAGAATTCTGAAATATAAAATTGTGGAATTCTCTTTAGACCCAGAAGGATGCATAACACTGGGATAAAGCACTAGGATCTTCTCCTGAGGAAGTCTGACCAGTATATATCTATTGGAATTCAATTTTCCAGAAAATCTTTAGTAAATTTAATTTCTGTCACATTCTGTCAGACATATGTTCACATTAAACAGATCTAAAGTGCTATTAAAGAAAATACACTATTTTACAGGAAAAGTTCTCTTTTGCTCTTCTTTTCTATACTTCAATTAATGTATTGGTTTTGGTTTTAGATAATGATACAAATGGCAGGAAACATACAACTAACAATGGAGAAAAATCAGATATTCATTGAAAAGAGTTGACTGATGTTACTACGAGGCTACTGACTGTATACAAAAAATCATAGTGAAGGGGGAAGAGAGCATTCTTGGCAATTGGAAAACATTTTATGAACATCTTTAAGACAACAATGAAGACCTGGAAACTGTAGACAGGTCTGTCTAACCTCAGTGCCTAGGAAGATCATTAAGAATTTCCTCTTGAAAACCACTTCTGAGCATGTGCAATAAAAGAAGGTAACCAGGAACAGTTGACATGGTTATAATAAGGCAAAACATGGCAACAAACATGATCGCTTTCAACAATGCACTGAAAGGCAATGGGGAGAATGGGAGAACAATGAATACAATACACCTTGACTGCAACAGAATTTTTGAAATTTTTCTCTTGCAGCATGCTTATTTGAGAGCAGAGGAATTACAGGCTGAACAGCTGGATGGGTAGAGATTGGATGGAGACCATAAGAGTCTAAGGATAGTGATCAATACCTTGATATCCATTTGATGGCTGGTAGCAAGTTGAATATCGCTGTGTTTGGTGCTGTATTAGTATTATTCTCTATCTTCATCAACAACCTCAATGACAGGCCAAAATACATCTTCAGCAATTTTGTGGGTGATTCTTAAATGAGAACAGCTAACACATCAAACTTTAGAGCTTCAAGCCAAAAGGATCTTTACAAACTTGAAGACAGATCTACAGAATCCTGCAGGGAGAGACTGAGAGAACCAAGCTTGTCTAGTACCTGAAAGAGAAGACTGATGTGCAGTCTAAGCGGCAGCCCACAGCTTCTTCACAGAGAGTAAAATATATGAAGGAAGTAAAGTGGAAGATGGTATAACAAAAGGCAGCAACTTGAAATTGTTGCATGGAGTTAAGACTGGACATAAGAAAAAATATTTTCACTGAGGAGGTAGTTTGACACTAGAAGAGTTTGTTGGATCTTCTTTTTTGGAATAGCTTTGCAGATCAGCTCAGAAATCAACTTTCTGACAGAAATGAACAGCAACTAAAAGAACTAAAAAATTAGTATAAGAGAAGGATATGATACAACATAGAAAACATAAATAAAAAGGAGTGGAACTGTTTGAGTAAAGAAAGGTATAATCCTAAGAAACCCAGGCAGTTGAATGTGTTTTGGGAAATGCAGAGAAAAGATGAGGATGTGATATCAAAATGATGACCAAAATTATCTTAGTGACTGTGTGAACTAGAGTTAGCTTAGCACGTCACAGTCTGTAAGAGTTGAAAGTAGCCTACACATGCAGGACAAATAAAGGAAAGCAAACAGAAGGCAATCCCAACACTAGAGGTATGACAGGGGTTATGGTGTTATCATTCATAGCTGATAAATGAAGAAAAAAGAAGCTTCTGAAGAGAAAGAAATGGCAAGTTTACTTTTGCAATAATAAAACAAAGCCCTTTGATGGGCTACAGCTGACTGGAAAAGATGGAAAAAAAATCACAGATATTTTGAAAAGAAAAGGAATATTTTTATAATTTATATTTTAAAGTTTCTATTTAGATTGAAAACTGAAAAAAAAATATTTTTAAGAGCTCAGAGTTTGGTAGGAAAAAATGCCTATTTTTTGGTGAATAAAGTACAGTAATGCAGCAAATTTATTAAATATGAGATAATCTTAAATTCTTTGTCCTGCTAGCAAGCGTGGTGTGGTACTGTGAGGTATACAGATCAATTATAATCACTCTATAGACTTGCTTCTTCTTTATATTAACTTCAAAGACACAGAAGAAATTGAGCTTAAGGATAGCCACTTCACATTATATATTCTGACTGCAGAGATATACGGAATCTTTTAATATTATTTAGAGGACAACTAAAAGGATATTTCTTATTGTCATTGTGCAATTCTAACAGGAGTAGTTTTAACAGAAAAAAATACAACTGCATTGTAGTTTAGTGCTGTTTTAATTTCCTGATTAGTATTTCCATTAATATTTGTGCCTCTTACCATATATTTTTTTAATAAGTAAACTGGTGTCATAAAATAAGAACAACATGGTTAATTATTTAATTTTGATACTTTAATTTATTTTTGCATAGAAAATCTAGCACATAAAACCTAGGCAATCCTAGTTCTATACCTCAGAGACGGCAATCTCTACTCTATTGTTTGTGTCCAGCAGAAGATCATAGGATTATAGAATCATTTAGGCTGGAAAAGACCTTTAAGGTAATAAAAAGTCTCTTAGACTGCACATTTAATTTCCATGTTTGAAAAGCAGAAGTAGCAGTTTTTATCCCTGTCTTATGATTATGAACAATTTGCAATGTAGGATAGGAGAGTTGGTTGCTTTTAAGATGAAGCCTGGTAACCTCATAAGGTGTTAACATACAATGTAATTTATGATATCTGGGGAAAGAAACCTGATGATCTATTATGTCCTTCACGACTAACAGATTCAAGAAACCTGTGTAGTTTTGATGAAAACTACAAAAGCTAAAAAGTCTGATATAAACTTTTAATATAAAGATAGCTTAAGAGAAGTAATGTGTTTAAAAAGGCTGTTTCTGTTGTGCTCTGCCTTAATTACTGGTGGGGTTCAGTTCTGAGAAATTCCTTCATTTGCCTTCCAAATAAATCTATCATTCTATGAGCTGAGACAAATAGAAGTAGATAATAAATAGATGTACATATCTATTATGAAGGACCTTTGTGGTGTAGTGGTGTGTTATGGTTTAGCAGCTGGCATAATGAGTAAAAAGCAGTCAGAAGGTAGCAAAGAGTTTGGTTCCACTAAGGAAAAAATTATTTCTTTATGGTGTTCTGGAGTGAATACTGCTTATCATATTAGACACTACATGCCAAAAAATATATTGACAAAATGAATGAAGTTCAGAGAACAGGAAAAAAAAATATCAAGAAGATGGTGGTATTGATTTCTGAGGAAAGATAAAAAGAAGAAAGTATATATAACTTAACTCAGCAATGGTAAAGGGCAGGGAGAATTAACAGGCTACAAATAGTGAATGGGTTTAAATATTAAGTCAGAGAGAAATAATTTAGTGTGGACAATATGATGTAGCTAGAATATTGGCATAAAATTAAGGGAAAGAAACTGTAAACTGAATGCCAAAGCAACCATTGCAGAATAGATATGTTGACCTTCTGACTGGTATTGAATTACAAACCAGTAACAGTTGTGACACTTATTACGTCACTCTTTGACCAGTCATACTAAAACTATCATAGAGTTACAGGATGACACTGACTCAGAAAGTAACTTTCTTTTTTAATAAAAGAAATTATCCTGGCCTGTGTTAGGAGGAATGTTGCCAGCAGGTTAAGGGAAGTGATATTTCTCCCTTATGCTTTTTTTCATCAGTTACTTCCTTCATTTTCCTTAGTAGAAAGGAAAACCACTGCATAATGTTTTTTCCTATTAAATTCTTTAGTTTGATAACTTTAAATACTAATTTCTGTCAATTTCTTAATTATTTTCTAATTTTCATCAATTAATTAGTCAGAATACCTACTAGATAGTGAAATGATTTTCATTTACACCAAACTTACACAGTTGCTTATGGTATTACTCGAGTAATATTACTTAATTAACTTGTGTATTGCGGATTAAACCCAGTAGGGAGCTAAGCCCCATGCAGTCTCTTGCTCACTCCTCTGCAGTGGGATAGAATAGAATCATAAAGGTACAGGTAAGAAAACTCATGAATTGAGATAAAGACAGTTTAATGGGTAAAGCAAAAGCTGCTCACACAAACCAAGAAAAATAAATAATTCATTCCCTGTGAAAAGGTCTTGATGGTGTGTAAGCACTGTTCAGGAATAGCTAAAACATCAGTGTGTTATCAACACTGTTTTTGTCACAGCTCCAAAAACGAGCACTATATGAGTCACTATGAAGAGAATTAACTCTACTCCAGACAAAACCATTATAGTTGTGTTAACATTCTTGTCCCAGAAATAGTAAGAAGAATGGACAGGTCTTCTGTGCAGTATTTTAGCAGTTATAGCATTATCAGGAATGGAAAGATTTGGCATTGATTGTGTTTCTGTGGGAAATAAGGACCTCTCAGAGTAGTGTTCTAATTGCCAGTTTGTTCTGGATTGGATAGTTTGAGGATCTAAGATGTTCTTGTTAGCACTTTTGGAGGTTAGATTAAAAGTGAGGATAAGAAAGGATGAATAAAGCTGTTCGTCAAAAGAACAAAAACTTCAGAATTAGCAAGTTTACAATTAAAATAACTAGAGCATGAATTAGAACTAGACTTATCCTTGCTTCAGTGAGGACTCCAAAAAGTAGGCTGAATGATTTACTAGCATAGTTTTATTTTTTATCCTAAGAAATCTATACTCCTACCAGGAAGCACTGCAAACTGGTCAGTTTGAAATTTGTCTTTCCTGGTGAAACTCCAAATTCTTCCTCTACTGAAGAATTTTTCTTAGCTTTATAGTTTCTGTATCTTTCTTGGAGCTGTCACTGATCTTCCTAGGCAGGAGTGAGAACTGAACTGCTACAACTTCTAGGTAGGTGACATACACCAGCCTTTCTACTGCAGAATAAGAGATGTGAAAACAGGACCAGGAGAAAGAAGGTGATAGGAAAGGACCTCACTGGTGGGTATCTTTTCTTCCACTGACTTTTAATCAGGAGAACACTCAAGTCTGAGTCTCAAGGATAGTAGAGGTAGAGGTACTTTCTTACTGTTCTGGCCTTTGTGGATTTCATTCTCAGATATTTAACTTCTCACAGATAATGACACTACTTAGCTAATTCAAAGCATTGATTTCCGTCTTATGATAGAGACATTAAAAGATAGATTACACAAACATAGTAGTAGCTGCATCTTTTAGCCTCTAAGCATTGACATTACTTACGAAACATTAAGTAATGACCTTAGAGCTTGCGTTCAAGTATCAAACAATGTTTGCTTCCAAGTGCAAAATCAAGAACTACTTTTATGCCTAATTTCACTATATGCAAGATGGCCACAATGGACCTGCATGATGTCATGAGGAAAAACACAGAAGATAATCATAAAAGGTAATGCGAAGACCTTTAAACCAAGAAGAGAGATAAGAAAAGCTAGGTGAATAGATTATTTGGATGTAAAAGTACAGGTTAATTGTGTCAGGGCCCTGAGGACACTATCAGTTCTTACTGGCCTTGCCCAGCCTCACCTCGGGCTTCTCTACACCCCTGCCCGGGTCCCAGGACCCCATTTCATCCCCAGGGAGGTGTTCAATGCTAGGAGCTGGTGCTGTCCCCAGCTACCCTTTTCCCAGGCTCGAGCAGTGGGACAGGCACTGGCTGCCCAGCCTGGGGATTCTACAGGGCTCCCAGCCCCTGAGAAGCTGCTGATTCACACTTCTCCATAATAAAGAGGATACTCAGAAAACAACTTATAAACGGGTGAGAAAGGATTCTTCTAAATCATCAGACTTTTGTCTCAGGGAAAAGGAAAATATTCTCAGCTGTCATTCAGCTCAGCCCCACAGACAGTTTTCTATTTTTTTTGTAATATGTGTCAATTGCATGTTCTTTTTCTCACGTAAGCTCAAGGTTTCTGTGTTTTTTTCAGAGCACCATGATATTTTCTCTTAACATGTTTTATATAATCTTATAAGGACTTCTTGGAACTCCATTGCTAAAAATTAATTATGTTTTCATTCATATATATAATATATATGTACATAGCAAGAAGTTACATATACTTGGCAATAAAATTATGTTAGCATTTTGTTTACAGTTGCAATGCCATTGTACAGGCATCCCTTGAAAAACAGTTTCCATTGTATTGATAATTCAAATTATCAATTTGCTTTCAAATGTACAGAAACCTATCAGTTTTCTAATGCTTGAATTTAAAATGGCCAAGATTATTAAAAACAAGTAAATCATGGTTTAACATTTTATTAGTTCCACTTTTTTCAGTTCTTTGAGAACTCTTCAATTTATTGCATTGAATCAGTGTCCTTTGAAAGTGCCCTGATTACGTTGCCCTTGCAATTCCAGGAGTCATATTTTAAAAAGGTCAAAATGTTTATCTTTATAAAGGAAAAAGTCACAGCTACTTATTGGTCTTGAAGTTGTTTCCTGTTCTATTCCCCTGATGTTAATTTTGGTGCTTCGGCATTCTTATTCTCTTTTTCTCTTAAGCCTCTGGTATGTACTTTTGATGTATATAATTCAAGACAAATAAAAATCAAACTGAATATAAATGAGCTGTTTGATCTTCTAAATACATTGCTAAATTAATCTCTTTTCCTTACCTCTATTTTCTTTTAAAGGACACTGCTGCTTTTGAGTTACTGACAGAGGAATTTACCCTTTTGATGCATACCTCACTGCTCTTCTAAAATTATCTTTTTGTTCTACTATTTTTCACCAAAAATTCAGAGGTTGGCCTTTTAAGTGATGATCATCTTTCCAATGATCATAAAGGAACCACAGAGTTTCCTTTTGTATTTTTTTAAATGGCTCTCTGTTTTATTCTTGAACATTTCTTTTGTTAGCTCAAGTGAGAAATTTTTATCCCTGAAGAGCTTGGTCCTAGTTGATAGATGTTTCAGCCCAACTTCTAGAGGTATGGATGAAGCAGTGACTACAGTAAAACTATAGAACCTCTTAAAGTGCTTTTGTGTCTAATGGTATTGAAACTCACCACTTCAGTGAAAAATTCACTATGTTGTGGTTTGAGCTCAAACCGGGACATCAGTATTAGAAATCCTTGATCCCACTTCAGATGCTTGTTCCCCCCACTAGAGCCAAATGCTGAACTGATTGATATCTGATCTTGCTCAAAATGACATGGCTGAGATCTTTCTGGGGAAGTGATGATGCAGAGACAATTATATATGTATTTTTTTTAAATTAACTTTAATTTGTGCTTTATGAGGCATAAGTGACAATTTCTGACCATGTGAAGGTTTTGGGTAATTTTTGTGAATAAAGAGAGGTAGGTTCAAGAGAAAGTTCTCTTGTTGAAAATTTTGTATATAGGCATAATAGAAAAAAAGTTGGCTTTAGCACAAAGAAAACATTGTTCTTATTAATTTGTTAAAAATTAGAAATTTAATTTCTATTAATGAAATAGAAAACTTTGAAGACTTGTAATGTGTTATTTTGCTAACTTTTGAGAAGGTATTTGTAAGATTAATCCATTTTTATCAATTATTAGTCAAGTTATTGTAACCCTGAAAGAATTTGATGAAATATTTATAAGGTTACTTGGTGTTACAATCTTATAGTTTTAGAAGTAGTTGTATTGGATTTTCTGTGAGGGGTTTTGGTTTGGGTTATTTTTTTTTGGTAGCAGGGTAGGGCTATGGAGATAGCCCTGTAAGAAGCTACTAGAAGCTTTCCTAGCTCTAAAATATCAAACCCACCTCTGAGCAGGGTCAAGTCAATCAGCGCCCCTGTGAATTCATGTATTTAAGGGGGGTGCAGCCCACAGCCCACTCTCTCTTGCCCAGGCCCCGACCAGCACAGTCCCCGACCAGCACAGTCCCCGGGTGCAGGCAGTGGGGCCCCAGCCTGGCCCCAACATAAGCTCAAGCCTTGATACAGCTCTACCCCAAAAGAGAGAACTGAGAACTCTTCAGAACCATCAGAAAGGACCTGCAGTGGAGAAAGGAGAGGGACGTGAGGAGTACAACTGTGCAGACACCAAGGTCAGTGAAGGAAGAAATGAGAGGTGGGAGGAGCAGGGCGTGGAGCCGTAGTTTCCCCTGCAACCCGTGGTGAGAGCACAGGTCTACCCTCCTGCAGCCTGGAGGTTCACCAGTGGGAGAAATCTACATGAGAAGGCGGCTGCCCTTGAAGAGGCCATGAGTCTGAGTAGTGTGTGCTGGAGCAGATCATGCATGAAGGAACTGCAGCTGTGGGCAGACCCACATAGTAGCTTTACCCCTGAAGAGAAAGGAGTGGCAGAGACCAAGTGGCATGAACTGACTGCAAATCCCATTCCCATCCCCCTGCGCTGCTCGACAAAATGGGGGTGAAATAAAGAAACTGAGAACAAATGTGTTTACATGTGTTCTTTTGTGGGCATGGTGGTGCTCAGTTGCTCACTGGGCCCAAACCACGACACTGGTGTAAAAGTAAATAAATTGACATATAGCTATTATAATAGGACACCTGAAAGATGCAGTGAAAATATGCATAAAGTTGTAAATAAAATTTATAATCTGTCACAAATAATACATTTTAATCTGGCAATCATTTTGGTCTGTCGGGTCAGGATGTTATGTATTCTATTATAAAAGGAGTAAAAACTTGATAGGAAAATGTTGCCTTTTAAAGATTTTTATTTTCATAATAAATGATGCTAACTTATTTTCTTGATTTCTCGTCAAGTAAACCTCTGTCTTTTACATTTTTTTTAACTGTATGATGAGAGATAGAGTGGTGTATTTTACAAAAAGAAAAATCACTCTTCTCAGTATTTTCTGTGTATGAAGCCTCTTTGTCTTAGGTATGAAGTTATCAGCTGTAGTGTCTTGGTAGCATTTGTCATATTTCTGAAACCAGTATTTAGTCCAATGTGCTAAATACTGAGTAGTAGACAATTCAACTTAGAAGTGTGTGACAGAGGAAAGGACAGGCCCTGAGTTGGAAAATTAAGGACAGATTTTTATTCTTTTTTTGTCTGTGTTCTTTTCAGCATACAAAGTTTTTGCATGATGACTTTATCCCATGATGAGTTAAAACAAAAGATAATTCAAAAGGGAATGATCTCTTCATTGTATGTAAACAAAAATGTATCAGTCAGCTGGGCATGAGAAGGAGTCAACCACTTTTAAAAAGAGCATTTGTATGGTATTTCTAACTTGCGTTGCATTGCATTGCATCCTGTATACCTTTCACAAGAGATGAGCCATAACAGTTTACTGTTCATGAAAAAAGTGAAAATTACTATGCTACGTTCCCCATAGCCTGTCTACTTTCCAAGTAGACAGCTGTAACATTTTTTTTAAAAGTTCATAAATGTATATATTACTAGTAATTCCTCTCCCAGTTATTTGTCTATGCTTTGAATAGAAGCCAAACTGATAGTTTTACCCATGAGAAATCCAGCAGAAGTGGGACACAGACTGTCTTGTGAATGCTGGCAAACTTTGGGCCTGAGCTCAGTCCCTTGTTGCTTAGCATTCCTTGAAGAGTCTTCAGTATTATCAGAAGCAGAAATTTGGCTAATAAACTATTCACTTGGAGGTTAACAACTGATCTGATAGAAGTAATGTTTGTGTCTATACAATGCTATGTAGATTTCTAAGAAATCTGATAGCAGAGTTAGCCTAATTTTGGTTTTGAATCCAGCTTGACTAGGAACCTGTTTGGCTGAATTCCTAAGTTATCGTAGCATGAGGAAGCTTAAAGACTATGACTGTCAGAGCTCTTAAGATACCCATAGGTCCTAATGACCCTGATCAGCCTCACCTGGGACTTCTGTCAACACCATCTGCCTTGGGTCCCAGGAACCTCAACTAAGCTGAGATCTGATCACCCAGCCCCTCAACCTGGGCTTTGGCTTAAGTGTACCTGTCCTGTTTTTTGTCCTATCTCCTGGTTGGACCTTGGACCCGTACTGTAGGTAGCTTGTCTTTTGAATGAACTTCTTCTATGTATGTTACCTCTTGTCTCCAGTCATCTTTTTAGTGCCATTTTCTGCTGCTCCTGACTGGATTCCCTGATTAGACCTTGTGCCTTGTCTGGAACTGTTGCTGTACTCCAGTATCAGCACACTGACTAGTCCACCTCATTTGGTAAGGGTGCTGCCTTGCCTGGGCACTCTAGGTTGCTCTTCCTTGTGGAGTGGCCCTTCACTTTGTGCTCTCCTATACTGATACAATGTGGTGATTATAAACAGGGAAGAAGGGCAATGTAAGCAGTAAAAATAAAATAAAAGGTGTCAGACAAGAAAATACAAAAATTTTGGAGTGCAGAAGACTGGTGAAGCTCACCTTGCTAAAAAGAAAGAAATTGATGCACTAGCTAAGGGCAAATTTGTCTTGTGGTATTCCGAGCTTGTCCTACTGAAATTGTTCCACTGTGTAGAAAAGAAATTCAAGATTCATCAGACCACATCAATTGTCTATTACTGTTAAGTGAAGGCTTTCAAATTGGGTGCCTGCTGTTATCACTGATTCTATAGTTTGTCAAAAAACTGCTGAGTAATCTCAGTCTGTACTCTCTCATTTTCCTAGTGCAGATATAATTTTATATGTATAATTGAACACTCTTTAGTGGCTTAAGACTTAAAAGTGGAAACATCCAAAACGCATCTGAATACTTTAACCACAAAAATAGTTATTTGGATTTTTTTTTTTTAAGGGAGGCAGGAGGGAGCATAATTACTATTTCTACAGAAGGATAATATTTTCCCTGAAAGAAAGCTTGAGAGACACCTTTTATGAAACACTTCAGAAGTCGTAAAGTGTTCCTAAATACTTTAGGAATACAGCTCTCTTCAATAGGGAGATTAAAATTCTTACCTGCTTACATATTTCTTGACCACTGGGTACTGTATTGTATAGGAATGTTTTCCTGTTTTTATTTAAAATTTCATCTTACAGGAGAATAGAACTATTTACACTGCAAAATGACAGCAGCTAAAATGCTTTCTCTCCCATACTTTTTTTTTTCCTACAAATGAGCATTTTTCTGATTAAAAAAGTGTTGGCAGAAAGTGTGTCACTAGCCCTAATCACATAAACTACATATTTGAAAAGGGAAATCACTTGAGAGTGTTAAGGATCTGGAACATTTGTACATTTGTACATTTAGCAAAAGTAGATCTTAAACATCTGTTGATTGCTTCTTAACAACTTCTCCAAAATTTGGTAGGATTAAATTTAAACTTGAAAATGCTATATTAAAAGGCCTCTTTCTCAGATAGTTGTAACAAAAAAGGAAAGAAAATTGTTAGAAAGCCACTTTTCAAGTATCTTGTGTTTGCTTACGGGAAAGTTTTAATTATTTAAGCTTTATATCAATAGTGCTTGTAGTTTAGCAATGTTATCAAGCTTCTGAAAGTGCCTGAACTCATAAAATTCTTCTAACGTGAATAAGATAGTTCATATTATGGAAAAATTTAAGTGTGAGAACATATAAATTGATAAATAAGAAGGTTAAAGTAAATTAAATGCCTAATTTCAGTACTTGTATAGATAGAATTGGTGGTATAGAGGCACTGAAGGAGTGCATTATCATTAATAGTCTATTAAGCTTAAACTCACTTATCTTAAATCAAAATTCCTGTAATGATAGTACGGTTATTCAGATGAAAAATTGCAAATCCAATCTGGGTTTATTAGTCACAGAAAAATGGCTGTGTTAAGGCAAGTGTTTTGTCCTTTCTTTTTTGGTGTGTGGGATTAAGGTAACTGCTTCAGTTTCAATTGCTGTCTCATAACTGTTAATAATTTGTGCGATTTAAAGTTAGTGTTCTTTGATTTGTCCAACTTTTTAAATGACAATTCCTTCAGAATTTTGAAAGGAAAAGCTATATTCTTTGTCATGCTTTACTGTTTTTGCATGGCAAGGTTTCAGTAGCAGGGGGGATACAGGGGTAGCTTCTGTCAGTGAGAAGCTGCTGTCTCTTGTGGGAGGAATCCTATGCTGCAGCAGGTGAAGAATGTGAGGAGTCCTTCCCCTTAGTAGGAAGGAGTGGCAGAAAAAATGTGTGATGAACTAACTGAAACCCAGATTCACCATCACCCTGCATCACTGGCAGGGAGGAGGTAGATAAAATCAGGAGTAAAGTTGAGCCTAGGAAGAAGGGAGGAGTGAGGTGAAGATGTTTTAGGATTTTATTTTATTTCTCATTACTCTACTCTGATTTGATTGGTAATAAATTAATCTAATTTCCCCAAGTCAGGTCTATTTTGCCTGTTACAGTAATTGATGAAAGACCTCTCCCTGCCCTAATCTCAACCCACAAACCTTTTGTTATATTTTCTCTCCCCTGTCAGGCTGAGGAGAGGGAGCGATAGAATGGCTTTGGTGGGCACCTGGCATTCAGTCGGGGTCAAGCCACCACACATACCTTTTGTAAATAAAATAATTCTGTGTCAGTCTGCATTAGAATTTTTAGGATTCTGATCTCAGACCCAACAAAGTCATCTAGAAGATTAACTCAGGAAGTGTCCTCTGTAGATGTAGAACTTCTCTAATGTTTTTATTAAAAAATTTATTGCCTGCCCTAAGATGTAGCAATATAAAATAAAATTACTAAGTAACTGGCCTCTTTCTACATCTGTGCTACTTATCTCTAATTTGCTTTGTAGCACCACTCAGGTGCTCTTTTTAAAAAAATGGTATAAATGGAGTGTACCCACAAGTCATACAGTTATGCTATTCTTTGGATACTTTTGTAAGTGAATATCCTCTTTCTCTGACTCATGTAATTCTATATCACAGAGTACTCAAAGTAACAAAAACACCCAAATGAAGAATAACTAAATATCTCTAATTCTTCCCTAGTAGTCAGCTATAAGCAACAATAGAACTGTGTGTTTTGAAGACTGCCATCTTGACTAATAAACTTGATATTGGGATCTTCAGAATTAAAGCATTGTATTAGTTTAATTGAGCTCTCTGAAATCTTAAATTGAGTCTTTCGGTGAAGCATTAAACTATAAATTTCAAAATTTTACTTTTTTTTTTTTTAGTAATTGTTATGGTTTAAGGGTTACTAGCCTGAAAGAAAAGGACAGATGGTGTCTGTAGGACCTTTGGGGGGATCCAAGATCAGTACTGTTCTCTTCCCTTTCCTGCCACACTCTATAAAAAACCGAGGAGGCCTGAGGTTTTCGAGGACTTTTCCTGGCTTCCTGGGCAGCTTACTGTTGCATCCCCGGTTGGCTGGGGCTACCTCCACGTGCTCAGCAGCATCCACCACAATCCACTCCCAGCACCTCTGCGGTCCCTGGTGATAAGTCATAGCAGTCACAGTGGCCATGAGGCACTGCTTGGACACTTCTACTCGAGACTACTGGGATCAGGTTTTATATATAGTTAAATATCCATTATCCCTTATTATTTCCCTTTTTCCTTTCTCCTATTGTTTTTTCATTAAACTTGTCACAGTCTTAACTTCCAACCTTGTGTGAAGCAATTTTTTTTTTCTCTCTTTTTTTAATCCTCCCCCGGGAGGGTAGAGGACAATAGAGAGAGAATCCTGCTTTCTGAGCCTTAAATGAAGACAGAATAATTGGCGCCCAACGTGGGGCCTGAGTTTTGAAATTAATTTTTATTATTATTTCCCCAACGAGACAAGTTGGAAGTTAATACTGAAATGGCTCTTGTAACTGCTTCTGCGAGACCTGTTACAGAATGCTTTTGTCACCTCTGTTAATGTTCTCTTGGTATCTCTCATGCTGACATGCCCTATCTCCATGTTATATTGTCATATATTTTGAATTAGGATGGATGCGGGCTTGAGTTGGGTTAAGGCTTTACCTGAGTACCTTGGCCAGTACTTCATGAACATGCTTATGAAAAACGATTCTGTTCCTTCGCCTGGCAAGCTTGAGACACAGGGGTTTGGAGGAATGAGGAACGGCTATTATGATTATGTTTAGTGAGTCTTCATTGTAATTCAAATGGCGCTAATTGTAAGGCTGTGGCGTGCTCAGGTATCTTTGCGTGAGAATAATATGGTTTTAAAAGCCACCCTGGTGGTCCTGGCCCCAACTCCAGTCAGGGCTCCATTCCCGGCTCCAGCCCCAGCCCCGGTCCTGGAGCTGGCCCTGGCCCCGGCCACAGCCCTGGCCCGTCCCCGGCCCTGGCCCTGGCCCCAGTCCTGGTCCAGGCCCTGGTCCAGGCCCCAGCTCTGGTCCCGGTCCCGACCCTGGATCTGGTCAGAGTTCTGGCCTGGCTTGGGCTTCGGCCCCGGCGCTGGGTCCGGCCATGGTGCCTGCCCGTGGACCCGGTGCCCACCCCTGCTCTGGCGACTGCTGCCCCCACCACCGATTTGGTGCCGGCGGGGGGGGCAGACGCCAGGAAGGACACGGACAATGTGGGCCAGTTGGTGCCAGTCACCACCCACCGCAAGTGCTCCAAGAAAACGGACCGCCCGGTGAGGGATGAGAACATAGTCACAGAGGCAGGAGAGGGGCCATCTCCA
>NW_010169658.1:54748-55078 GCF_000695765.1 Mesitornis unicolor
ATATTTGAGAGAGCTGGCACTCTGACAGGTAATCTATGATGAGCAAACACTTGCAGATCCTGACCAAGCACCATACCAAGGTTCTCTGTTAAACTAGTTTATACAGAGTGCCCCTCCTAAGTATTCCAACATTTTGGCAGGAAGAATTTTGGAGTAGAGGATGAAACACCAACAGCTGTGGGTGAGTTTGCTACTCAGCTCAACCAAGGTTCTCTGTTAAACTAGTTTATACAGAGTGCCCCTCCTAAGTATTCCAACATTTTGGCAGGAAGAATTTTGGAGTAGAGGATGAAACACCAACAGCTGTGGGTGAGTTTGCTACTCAGCTCA
>NW_010169659.1:0-25039 GCF_000695765.1 Mesitornis unicolor
CAGTTATGCACTGGGCCTAAACCATGACATTGGGAACTATATTTTTCTTGATAACCTATATTCCTTTTTCCTTAGTGAACACTGCATCAAGCTTCTTTCCTGCAGAGGTTTGGAAGTGGATTTTGTTTACAATGAGCATAACCTCTGCTGAGTATCTGAAAGTCGAACTGTTTTTCCTGCTTCATACATCACCTTCAAGAATAAAAAATGTAGAGCTTATAGTGGAAAATTTTGTTATTACTAAAATAAACAGGGATAAATTTGTTCTGCTTTGATTTTTTAATGCCAGAGGCAGGTCAGCATGTGTTGTCAGTAAGACCATCAGGTGCTGTACAGAATATAATGTAGAAAATTCTCAAGGAAAAGATACAACATAGCTGCAAAAAGATCAATTTTAGATTCATCTTCTTACCTGTACTCTGTATTATAAGGAAGGTTGCATATCAAAATATTTAAAATTGTTTTTGATAAGCATACGTGGTGATTAAATAAATAAGTTTCCTTTACCATCGATATCATAATCAATGTCTGGTATCCAAAGCTATTTATATCAGATGCTGGATTGCACTTCTTGATAAAGTGAACAGAAGGGATTAGCAATCTGGTTCCACCCAGTGGGGAATCTTGCGTTCTGTTTTCTCGTCTAGAATTTCACCTTAGAGCTTTCAAAATTCGTAATGATTAGGATATTCTCCTAATAATTTATTATGATGGTTGTATACCGCTGAGTGGAAATGGCAACACTTAATTTAATCTAAAAAACAACTGGTGACTGAAAACCCTTGGGTATTTCTATAGTTGGAAAAAATGTTTCCAGGTATGTGTAGCTTTCAGTTGGATAAAGTCTTTCCTCTTCAGCAGTACTACTCCTGCCCTTTACATGAAGCATGTATTTAATTTTATGTGAGTTTGGTGTTAAATATAAAACAATACAAGATGAATTGAAATGTTGTTTATAACTATACATTTAGAGAAAAATGTACGTGCATAACAGCTCTCTCACCAACTATCTACGTGGTGCTTTCAGCTTCCTACTTCACAGTTTTACTTTTTTATCCCCCAATAATTAACAGTTGCTATTTTTAGTGGTTGGCTGTGCTGAAATACAATATTAGCTATCACAATTGTATTATTATTTTAAATGTAATTATCAATATGAAAACTTTATTTTTCTGAACTAATGGTACCTTTCATTTATTTATTTGTTGAAAAGCAGTTGTACAAATCAAATTCCCTACTGAACAGAATACATATGTCTAGAAAATAGCCGTCAGTACTTCCATGGCAGCTGATGCTTTCAGGTGTATTTTAGCTTTTTGCCACTGTTACGACTGTTTGTCTGCAGTCAGCTTGACTGTGCTCCCCATCCATTGCTTAGTTCTGCTTTCACAGCCAGAGTAGCTCACCAGGAGCACCTCTTCCTCCAGATCTGCCCCTGAGGACCTGAACTTTAGCACGAGACTTTCTAGGTCTACATCTGATGATCTAATGAGATTATGGCATGCAATATTTGCAGTGACCATTCAGTAAAGTGTGTCCTTCTCACTATTAACTTAAGTCAATTGCTGATGAAGCTGCTGAACTGGTAGCCTAGGGGAACAGTGTTTCACAAGTAGAAACACTAATCAAAAGTTGTCAGTAATAATATTTAAAAGTACCTGTCTTCTGTTCATGTATAGATTGGGAGGTATGAAGATATTTACTCCCTCACTCTCTCTCCATTCAGCTCAACCTTTGGGTTGGATAGGTCATGAGAAGAGCTTAGCCTGTCCCTTGTTTTGCCTCTGTCTCAGAGACGGTTTTGGAGTGGATTCCTTCCCAGTTGCAGCTGGAGCACACAACTCAGCTCATGTCTAATAGCCCATGAGAGAGGTTTTAAATTTTTGCAGCTTTATGCCAGGAGCTGGTGCCAGGGAGGTGAATATCACCACGACCTGTTACTGAACCAACTCATCTGCTTCATCAGGTTCCATTGCACCTTTTTCTTGGACAGGAGGGCATTTCATTATTTTCTGATGGCTTTGCATCTGAGCGGGATGAAGGCTTTTAAAAAGCACAGTCCCCTTGCCTAATTGTTTCTGATCCATGCCACTTCACCCAGCTGTGGTTCCCTCTCCCCAGCTACAGGGGAGCCAGCCTTCCAGTGCAGCTGCGAGCACAAAGCGCTTTTGTGAGAGTGACTGAATGTTGAGGAAGAAAGATTTTGGGGCTTAAGGCTTTAAGCTGGCAGAAGCGATGCACATCATTCAGGTAGACTGCTTAATGCCTACAGGGAGGATGTTGGCTGCAATGCGGTTGCCTTGCTCCTTGCCAGCAAATTATAATGGTAACCGTGGTAGAAAAGGAAAGAGCAGCGAAGGCCATTGTACTCCAGCTGCTGGAAATGTTGAGCTTTTGTTTAGACTTTAGAGGTCTAATTCTCATATTGTTTACTTAGTCTGTCAGCTTAGAATATGAATCAAAATTATTGAGGTATGTCTGATGCATCATAACACAAAAAGAAATGAACCTGCTCTCTCAGATCCAGGTACCTGGCTCATATTAAAGTGTATTTGATGAGGTTTTATCTAAGAAATAGCTTTTGCAGTTTAGTAATCTCCCCCAGCAAAACTGTTCAGGAGTAAGGTATTTACTGAGAAATAGGTCAGATAAAACTAACACAATTAGAGAAGGAAAATTACAATGCTTCTGAAATTTTTTGCTGTGCAGTCATTATTACAATTTTTTCTCATTTTTATTAATTTATCAATGCCCTATTCAATTTTTATTTTAATTAACTAATGACTGGAAACATGTCCTACTTAGAATGGCATTGTACTTCAAAGCCAGAAGATGACAGTTAAATTTCTTTGGCCATTTCTGTGTTGATATGGCAAGAGGTAAATGCACGTATTTTTAACGGGTTTTGAGGCAATTTTGTATTCCATGACCCCAGAAACCTAACTGAATTTGCCTGCTCAATAATAGACAACTTTGTGCTTCCCTAAACATCAGATATTCATCAAAGCTTAAGCAAAACTTCCATAGGTTTAGGATTTTGGGGTTTTTTTTTAATGTTAGTCCAAGTTTTCTTCTTAGACTCTGCGGTGTTGTATACTCTGCAAGTTTTCACCGAAACGTGGATTCCTGCAGCTCTTCAGAGGCAATTTACTATGCTAAAAAAAACCTGTCAGTGAAACCCCACCTCTAGTGCCCAAGGCCTAATTCTTTTTCGGCTGCATCTTTCAATATTCTGGTTGCCACGACAGCTTTTTCCAAAACAGCCTTCACCGACTAAAATCCTGTCTCATGTCCTCAGGGAAGTCTGACTTCCCTACTCCAAAGCCTAAACAAACATTCATTCTCTACATTATCCACCTTTTTCATAGGAATCTTCATATTTTTTCTTTCATTGGGCTTTTGTTCCTCTCTACAGGCATCATCTTGCTGTTCTCAGATGGAAAAAAAATTAAGAAGCAAAAATCTCATAAGCAGCTTATGATGTTCTGTCATTCTCAGGAAATATGCTATGGAGGATGTCTTTGTAAAGGTCTAGGTTGCAGACAGAATACATTTCCTGCTTTTGGAGGGCATAAGCGAAACATAATCGAGTTCCACTTCATTCCATGATTACTGCTGACACCTACTAATTAAATTTCAGCACAGGTGAAACAAGATGTGTCTTTAGAGGACAGCTATTGCACAGCAACTTTGCTAACTGTATCATCACATGCCACAGAAAACGGCTCATTAAAAGGCTTTATTCAACTTAATGGAAGACCTTATGATTATTCCCTTCCCTTCATGGAAAATGTTCAGTCAGATCTGTGGTATTACCCCATGAACATTGAAAGTCATAACACGTACATTATATGAGGGACAGTTAGGAATCAGACTGCAGCTGTCTAGCTCCCTGAGGCTTGTCATCCAAGGACAGAAGAGCAAGGCATTTCTCCTGAAGGCATCCACAGGTTTTACGTGACCTGAGACAGTTAGAATACTGGGTGGAAAAAGGAAGAAACAGACTGAAGACATCAATCAGTCTGATTCAGCCCCTCCACTCTGCTCTGGTGAGACCTCACCTGGAGTACAGAGTCCAGCTTTGGAGTCCCCAACATAAAAAGGACATTGAAGTGCTGGAGTGGGTCCAGAGGAGGCCACAAAGACGATCAAAGAGCTGGAGCACCTCTCTTGTGAAGATAGGCTGAGAGAGTTGGGGTTGTTCAGCCTGGAGAAGAGAAGGCTCCAGGGGGACCTTATTACAGTGACCTTCCAATACCTGAAAGGTGCCTATAAGAAATCTGGGGAAGAAATGTTCACTAGGGCAGGTAGCGATAGGATGAGGGGTATTGGTTTTAAACTAGAAAAGGGTAGATTTAGATTGGCTATTAGGAAAAAGTTCTGCAATATGAGGGTGTAGATCACTGGCACAGGTTGCCCAGAGAGGTGGTGGAAGCCCCATCCCTCGAGATATTCAAGGCCAGGCTTGATGGGGCTCTGAGCAACCTGATCTGCAGGTGAGGGTGAACTGGATGATTTTAAAGGTCCCTTCCAACCCAATACATTCTCTGATTCTATGATAAGTCAATAATTTCACAACATACTTGTCAGTGTTACCATATACATTTGTCAGGGTTCTAACAAGTAGTTCTACAGATAGCAGTTCTCATATCCAGTGCCAGCTTTGAGCCCTTCTTTCAGTTGTGTACTTATCATGACTATCTTTGAAGAAAGTGACAGTAAATAAGAAACAGTTTCACATCTATGAAGTGGGAATCTGACATTTATGACACTGGCAGCAATGCTTGCAATTACTTGTTCAGGATCAACAACTGGATGATTCTTTTAAGTTGGAAGTTCATGATCTGGTGTTTCTCCTATTCTTAACAGTCTTCCCCAGTTATTAGTTTTCTAAGGAGTTTAACACAAGTAATAATAAAAAAACATGTAGCTCATTTAAACTAGTTTATTCACTCACTTGTCTTTCCTTCAGATATAAGCAATTTCTCCTTAAAAAAACACAGGCACTTGCTTTGTTTTGTAATATCCAAACAGTGGATTTATTTATAATTATTGCCTCAGATTTTAATTTGTCTGTTATTACCTACGAGACTCCATGTGCTGTGTCAAATAACAAAAGTACATTTGTTTTGCGGTTGTTATTTAAATTCATTTCAAGATATTTTTACCATCGAACTGAAAAGGGAAAAGCTTCAGGACATTCCCCTTATTATCATCCGCTTCCATCAGTACATTATGACACTAAATAAAGCAGCAAGACCAATTCACAGCAACGTATTTATACTAACAAACAGAATTAAACTTGCTCACGAGTAGCTCTTCTTTTATAATAAATTTGTATTTAGAATGGAGTTCTTCTGAAGGTGCACATCTTTATCTGGTGATTTGCCTACTTGAATGCCGCTCTCAGAATGTATCATAAATAGATGGTGCAGTAATTTGTGCAGACAAGAACAAGCTTGCTGCGTAAGTTCCTATGATACTTTCAAAACAAAACCAAAACCAGCCTACAGCAAATGCTAGGGCAGATTTTCAGTACTAGCATCTGGTGAATGCTGGATGCTGAAAGAAGAGACTGAACTTGCACAGGACTTATTTAAGAGTAAACTATCCATCTTTCTACCAGCATTTTATATCTCAAGTCTTGCCTCAAAGTTTCTTGCTGGAACACTACAAGTTGTCACAAGAGAAATATTAATGTTTCCCCATTTCATTTTAAAAATGTCATTAATAGCTAACTGCATTTGTCACTTTGAAGCAGCTGGCTTGCCTGGTACTGGACCTGCAAGACCTCTGCTTCATTGGTTTGCTGTTTCTTCACCTGAAAGATGTTTTTAGCTTTAGCTGTGAGATGTTTTTTCCAAAAGAGATTTTCCTGCTGCACATGCAGCACAGATCTGAATACCTGGCAATTTTAAGATCCTTTTCCCAATAATCATAGAATTGTAGAATGTGTTGGGTTGGAAGGGACCTTTAAAGATCATCTAGTCCAACTCCCATATAATGTTTTTTTCTGTCTGCGAACCTGAAATCAGAATTTTTTTTTTTCTGTCAGGTTTCATTATCCTTTGTTATTTTAAATATTTTTCATATATATCCTCATGTTGCATGGTTACAGTATACCCAGAAAATTATTTCACAAATATCAGACACTGGACAAATCTAATACTTAAAGCAGGATTAAAACCTCTTTTCCTGATGCTAAGCAATTCAAACGTACTGATAAACAGCAGACTTAGATTCAGAGGAATCAGGAGACACTGATTTTAATAGGTCTCAAAATCAACAAGTTTCTTTGGCATGTATTTGTCTTTAAGGGCCTCAGACCAATCAGTTTATTCTCAGAGTCGAAGTTTGTCCGCAATAGAGAGAACTATGTAAATCAAATTGTCCAATGTCTACTACAGCATCCCAGAACAAGCCTGTCTCAGTGTTGATGCACCTGGTTACTAACCTAGAAATCCAGAACAAAGGTCTTATTGGCTTCTTGAGGACGAACAGGTCAAATTATCTATGTACACAAACAGAAGGACATATGAGAATACGTATCCAACATTGTCAAGGTTAGCTCTCTTAAGATAGTGTTTATCTTATACACATATGTGTATATGTATATATATACATAATTAATTTTTTAGCACATGGTAGGAGGAGAGCATAGGAAAGAAAGTAGTATAAAATGTGCTACTCAGCTGATGTTTTTACCTCCTGCAGAAAAATTATACTGCTGAAGCAAAACAAACATTTGGATACAGTTTACCAGACCTTGTAAGGCCATCATATTTTCATAGAAACATGATTTATGGTATTGATTTTTTTTTTTAACCTTGCAGAAGATTGGCTACAGAAATAGACATAATTTTTTTGAATAACTACACCAATTATCTGGTTGTCCACGGCTGACAAATTATTTCTTTTTTCTCAGTGCGGTATGATGGCCTGTAAAATATAAAACCGACTGGGACTATAATCAAAGAGTATTTCTGCAAATCACTCAATGACAATCTAGGGCGATTTTGAATTACTCTCAGGACAGATTTTTCCGATTGACTAGACAGAAAGTGGCAAGAAAGATTTAAGAAATGCCTTGTAAGTGCTGATGTGAGAACTTAGTACCAAATATCATCAATCTGTATCCTTCTGAGACCAGAAGATTTACAAAACAGGCTATTGAACTTACATAAGCATTCCGTTATAGAATTATATATCTGATGGTTCAGTGTCTTGGGAATTTTAGTATTAAGGGGAATAGCTATAGACTCACGCTTTGACTGTTTGCAATTATCATGTGCTTCATTAGATTAATGACTGCTTGAACATTGACCCTCTTTCTTTTCTGAAGACACTTACTAAGGTGTTTCACTGGGTTACCAGTAGTAACTTGTGCATTTACACAGCTTTGATGTGAAAAGAACTGAACTGATAGCCTTGGCATAGCAAAAGGTAAAATATAACTAACAGCCTAATAAATATCTTACAGAAATTGTACATTGAAACCTTCCTAAGAACTGCATATAGATGTGCTTCAATTAGATACATATTTTTCAGGTTTTTTAATGGTCCTCATATGTTTTTAAGTTTGCAAGAACTGAATGGCATCATACCTAAAAATAAGTTGCAACATTATAAATACCGATATCACAGAATCACAGAACATCAGGGATTGGAAGGGACCTCCAAAGCTCATCCAGTCCAATCCCCCTGCCGGAGCAGGAACACCCAGATGAGGTTACACAGGAAGGCGTCCAGGCGGGTGTATATTTGTATTACAGCAGTGCTGACAAAGCTGTAGCAGAAACAAAGCCTTGTCACGTTCCCTAGTCTGGTGCCTCAGACTTTGCCATGCTAGCAGACAGAACAGGGAAGAAAGGTGGAAAGAAAAATTACTTATTTAAGAGATGAGACTTTGGGGTGACATTCTCTGATAAAGGATCACCAATGGTTTGGGATCCTGTCTGCACCATTGGCTGCTGCGCCCCTCCGCACTAACACATCTTCTTGAGAAGCTGTCTGTTAAGTATTCACACCCCTCACACAGAGTGGGAATCATCAACCTAAATATCAGAAAATGTTTTCTTCCATAAAGCTCTCTGTATCTCTGAAGATGAAGAAATGTGCTGTACTTAAGCAATACGGAGGTTTTAAGCTCTGAGATATAACAGCCAGTCCTCCTTCCAGGACGGTATGTTTAGAGGAATGTCTGCCATCTACCACATTAGTACTTGGACTTTGGTCTAAATATAAATATAAATATACTGGCAAAGTTCAGCATCTGAGACTGTAATGTCACAGCTCATCCCAATGTGTGTATGTTTGTTTGTGAGAGAGAAAGAGAAAATACACTTCTGAAATTTAAATAAGAATCTATCTCAGTACTCAAGGAAATTGTTCCTTTTTTATTTCTTTTGGGAGCAGCCCTAGTACAGTTAGATTAGCTGAATATTTTCTTTAGAGAAAGCATTTTAATAAGAAAGCTGTAGCTTGCTCCTAAGGCCGAATCAAAAAATAACTAATAAGTATGTATTAAGATTCTGCACACACGTGCATGTAGCTCGGTGCATTGAAGCAAACACGTGTAAAATCTAAAACAGGCACATTGACATGGAGACAAACCAAACTTGCCATGGCCATCCTCTTCATATATTGCCAGTTATCCCGAGTGATTCAGGCGCTTACCAAAACACCGAACGTGAACATTCTGATGTGTGATGTGTTATATCTACATTCATTTCTATGCTGAAAGGCTAATTAGACTGGTAATTGTCATTTATATCTCTTGCTATTATATTTGTATTCAGAATTGCAATAGATGCAATCTGCGTGTATTTTTTTTTTAAATTCAAGTAATTCAAAATTAATTTGAGGCCGTACAACAGCAATCATACTCTAATTAGTGAGATAATAAATTAATAAGCTTGTAACTAAGGGTTCTTCTGTTGTGGATGGAGATTATTTCAATTGGGATGAAGTGCAATATTTGTATTTAAAAGAAAAATAACAAAAATATGAATCTACCCTACAGCCAAGAGATAAAGATGCATCTGCTTGTTCAAGAGGTATCATTTTAACCCCTGCACCGTGACAGTGATTCATGTGGCTGTAACCACAAGACTTCCATTAAGGTAACAGCTTTGCGTGGCTGAAACAGCACGCTATTCTTAAAGTGTTCACACATGCTCTCTTCAGTTAATACATGCAAAGTGATTCCATAAAGCCATTAAAGCAAATTTAATAAATGAGTTCAAGACAACTGGTTATCTGTATGGGGAATTAATTGAAGGATGCAAGGAAGAAGCAGGGAGGAGGCTGAGATTAATAAACCTCAAAATGCAGACTTGTGCCAAATGGCCTGTTCCCCTGTAACTGTAAACAGATTTGGATTTTGAACTATTTTAGACCTCAAGGTCCTGCATTAGCAGTGGTATTGGTTTCCTTGGGGAATCACTTGCTTTTCTTTCCAGCCAGAAAATCCATGAGACAAACTGCAGAAACCGTTATCCACAGAATGAACTGGAGAAGATAACTTGTCCTTGTCAACTTGATGGGCTTCTTGCAGGAATACCTTTGGGATCATGTGTGTCATGGTAGATTTAGCATCAAATTAAGAGTCTCATGAGGTGTACCACTACCAACAGGTGTATTCAGATGGACTCCACATCTCTGCCCTACAACAAATTTCCGAAGCCTACACAGAACAGCCATTAACGTGGAATAAAACCTATTCCCTAGACTGCAGGAATTAAGGGAATTCAAATTCTTCACTCTCATTAGACTGCGGTTGTTGCGTTATGGTGAGATACAAGGATCTGATGAAAGTTAGAGGGCAAAGTTTCAAGATCTTCACTGTAGCCTTATACTTCAAGTAGATTATGAAAAGGCTTACCATATGAAGAATTAACAGAGGTAATCCTGTGCTTTAATAAGAAATACATGCTTAAACATTGTCTGATTAGACATGTGTTGAAATTATTTCCCTTATATTATTATTATTATTTATTATTATTGTTTATTCAAACCCATATTGGATTTCTGTAGACTTTTTCTCCTGTGAGAAGGGTGCCGTGGAAACAGAGAGGCTGGGTGGATTCCTCCCTACCCCTGCAGGACCACATGGCACAAACCCACTGCAACCCGCACTTCCATCCCCCTGCGCCTCAAGGCAAAGGTGAGGGGAGGTATAGAAACCAGGAACAAAAGCTGAGCCCGGGAAGAGGGGAGGGGTGGGGGGCAGTGACTTTAAGATCTGGTTGTATCTCCCACTGTTCTACCCTGATGTTGGTACTAAATTATTCCTCCTTATGATGAGTCTGTCTTTTGCCCGTGACCTTTTTTTAAGTGGTGAGAAGCCCTCCCAGTCCTTAGTTTGCCTTGCCCCTTTTTGGAGCATCGTGGTGCTCAGTTACACACGGGGCCTAAACCACGACACCAGGTAGCAATAAAAAAATGAGACCATTACTGACTCCATTGTTTAGCACATGCACGGTGTTTGTTACTGTTTTCCCTGAAAATTTCATGTGTATACTACCCAATAGAAATATTGTCATCCTCGTACATGCGAGGGTCACCTTTGAAGGGTCCGAGAGCAAAATAAAAAGCTTCTCAAGTCCTTTTTTGAATTTTATACCAAAGTATCACAACACATTGAGCAAAGGTTTTTCCATACAGGACATATAAGTTCACGCTCTTCAAAGGATGTTGTATTTGTGTCACGTCAGCATAGGATCATACACACAGTCTTTACAGTAACACTTAATACAGAAAATGCTTGAATAACTCCTCTGTTAAACAATGTGCAATATCAGCATCATGTAAAAATCATTCAGGCTTCATAAAAGCTTTTCAATAGCCTCTCAAAACTATCATAGTAACTCGCTTCCATGGACGATTGACAATGTGTATATAACACACACGAAGTTGTGTATTTTCTCATAGGCCATTCTTGGACTAACTTTAATAGAAGCATAAAAGACTTTTCTAAACATACTGAAAAGTGCTAAGTGATTAAATCAGTGATTTGCCTGAGTTAAAAATTAAAAAAAAATAGTTTCTTCTGCCATTTCAATTCCAGCTCTGAAAGACTAATTTTACATGGTTTAGCATTAATCTTAATTCCTTTTTTTTTCCTAAACCTACCAGCTGAATTTCGTTTTACACTTTGTATTTTAGTTTAATCACTTGCCCTTTGCTACTCTTTTTTTCCCCCAGAGGTATTCAGTTGATTTCACAATTGTGTATGCAAGAAAGAAAGAAGAAAAAACCCAGGTTTATGCTAGATAAAAACTTGGCACCAGATAAGGTAATTTAGCCTCTCTCTTTGCAAGAGTCACAGAGATAACCAAAATCCTGTTTCTAAAATTTTAGTTGAGAAGTTGGAGTCTTTGAATCTCTGCAGAGCCCTGATGTTTTAAAATAACTTTTCGTGGGCTTTGGTCATTTTGTTATGAAACAATTCAAAAGATCCTTCCCGAGTGCTAATCTGCACACTTCAGAAGTGATTACTTCTGCAATTTCTACTCAGATCTCCCCAAAATACAAGTTCTTAGTTTCTGTTTAAGGTAGAGGAGGGTTTTAGAAAAATATAGAAAGCTTTTTCAGTGAGGTAAAGTCCAGTGCAACCTATGTAGACAGTTCCAGTACAAATTATCTGCAACACTAAGAATATGAACCAATATGTTATATTATGCCATATATTAAGCTGTATGTTATAATACTCTATATTGTTAATTCAGAAGCTTCCTATAGCACTCACATGTACGATCCAAGTTGTTCCTGTAGGCAATGATACTGTCACCACACTCTATGGTAAGAGGAACAGATTACTTCTCTCAGTCCCACATCGATATTTTGTGGGCTACCTCCAGACCTTCCCACCCCCCAGCCAAAGAAAAGTCTTCTTTGCCTTTGCCCAAGACAGTTCTTGTGAAACTATTGCTACACTAGTATTTCATCGTGTGACATAACAACAGGAGATCCAAGCTTTTAGTTCTTCTAAGGGTCTTCATAGGAACTTCATAATGAGTTTGAGGCTGTGTGTTATTTTGTTCTGTCTATTCAGATACACATTTCCTGGGCAGATCTTTTGAGCAAGTGAAGTTTTTCGTTTGAGGTTTGTGGGGTTTTTTTTTGTTTGTTTTCTTATGTAGGATACATAAGTCTCTTGTGCTGGCAGAAATAAAATCATGTCTGTAATCCCAAGGGATTCGGTGCTGTGTAGAATATGATGGGTTGTGTGATCTCAAGCGAGGCATCTGATGGGGACATCTTGAAGGGAAAGCAAGCTCTGTAAGAGAAGCTCTGTGAAACATCAGGCACTCAGACTACAGCCTGAGCAGTCAGAGTAAGTCTTGAGTCACTGCCACCGACCCGGTAACATCTTTCTTCTGTCATGTTCTTTCGTCCTCTTGTTTTCTTACCTTGTACCAGCTATGCTGGACAATTTTATTCATTCAAACTGCAGAGTATTATCCAGCACAAATAGATAGATGCTTACACAGACAGATACATACATACACGTGTACATAAAAGGGCAGTTTTCTGAAATTTTGGTGATTTATTTCTTTTTTTCAGTGAAAGAGACAACAATTGCTAAAGTCAGGCTGATGATGCTGGGTAGTGCAGTTTCACGTGAACCTGTAACATTGGTTAGAGGGTGCTTTATGGATTTCCAAGTAAAATAAAGAAGAGTGTCATTCTGTTGGGTTTTGGTTTTTTTTAATAATTTTTCTCATATTATATTTAGTGCTATTTTTGATACTATTACTTTATTTTAATCTGATTGCAAGTGTCAGAAAGGGAAAAGAAAACAAACAATTTTCTACCTGATATATAAAGATTAGCTTCAGAAGGTCCTTTAGGTTGCTTATAAAAACAAGATTTAACATAGCAATATCTAAACTTCCCAAAGTCTCACCGACAACATAATGTTCATGGTCTGACCTCTCAGATATGCTGTTCCTTGCAATTTCATTTCATGGTTTGGATGGAGAGCAGATCCAGTTTTATGTAACTCAGATGTGTCCATGGATTAGGGGTATAAGGAGGGAAGACATAAATGGGGAGATTGTAAAGATGGTCAGAAGATAGAAATGTTAAAAAAACCACACACATTTCAGAAAAGTAACAGAACTGCCAAGGTTTGGCAAACTGTACATTGTTAACAGAGAATCAGAATAAATGGTTGGATCATCCAAGGTGAAAAACACTGGTTGTTTAAAGGGGGAAGGGGAGGAAAGGAAAGGAAAGGGAGGGAAAGGGAAGGAGGGGAAAGGAAAGGAGGAGAAAGGAAGGGGGGGGGAAGGAAAGGGGGAGAAGGGGAGGAGAGGGAAAGGGAGGGAAGGGGAGGAAAAGGGAGGGGAGGAAAGGGAAAGGGAAGGGGAAAGGGAAGGGAAAGGGAAAGGGAAAGGGAAAGGGAAAGGGAAAGGGAAAGGGAAAGGGAAAGGGAAAGGGAAGGGAAAGGAAGTTCTAACAGGTAGTTCAACACATAGTTGCCCTACTGCAACTACTTCTGTTGGGTGTTCACTTAGCTATGAGCTGTTGGATGTTTACAACATGTGTATTGGTGCCAATTTTCCATTAATATAATTAAATTAAGCTCACAGAGATCAAAAAGCTAGCAAAATTCTGAAAAGCTATTATAAATCTTGTACCCTGGATATTAAATACATTTCTACCTCTCTGTTAAATGGAATAACAGTAATCTTTAAAAACACTATAAGCTTGTAATTTATAGGTATGCTGGTTTTGTAACTGTGTAATGAAACAACTACATTTAAATACATATGCATATTCCTTTTTCCAGAATATCCCTGAATTCTTGTCTTTTCATGGATTATATTTTTAAAATAGAAATCTGTTTAATTAAAAAACATTAATCAACAGCAAAAAAAATAGCAATAGGTTATTTGTTTAGCACGATATACTGCCAGTTACAATTTGCAAACACGGGAAAATTTTTAGTATAACTTACAATGAATAGTTTCTGCATTAATAATAATACAATTATATCTCATTAAAACACTAAGGAGCAATAAACAAGGAAAAATAAGCAATTTTTAAAAAAGCATAGTTCTGTACTATCATTAACAGTGTTCGTCTGGATTTGCCCTTTCAAAGGGCAAATTCCATTGGGTTTTTCATTGCAGAGTTGAATAAATAAAGCAAACAAACTATGCAAATTCAAACCATATTAGCACTGATTCATCTAGTTTAATCTCAATGTATCCTGAATTTATCGTATTTAATACTGCCAGTAGGAGGATGTGTGACTGAACACCAACCTAACAGGTAATGAGACTTAACATTTGGAGTGTCACAACTAATTACAAATAATCTTGTAATTTCCTGACTTTCTGTAAACATGGCTTCCTTCTTACGGTTCCAACAAAAGATCAGTGAAGGCCATTGGTAATTTTTCTACAATTTTGTAAGCACTGGTTCAGGTTCTGCTGCTGTGATTGGTGAATCAAATCATCCATTACCTCTAAGACTACTAAATGCATGTACCCCCATGTCTCTGGCAATGAATAGCAAAATTCCAGTTTCCTCACAGTAAGTCTACCAGCAATATCTATTCACCAGGAAGAACACTGCCAGTTATGCTTATAAATAGTAATAAAGTGTATGATGAGAGTTTGTGTGAAGCTCCTCAGTGAAATCCTGGCTGTCGATGACATTGTTCAGAAAAAAGTGTGAGAAACAATCAGGGTGTTTTAGAGAACACAATAGCTGAAACAGCAGGAGCCTCCACAAAATATACAGCCGCCTGACTCTGCATGAATCCTACCTGAGCCTTTTCCATGAGACACAGACAGATGCAAGATCTGGTCCTCTGATTACTGAAGGAATATGGATCTGTGCATCTGAAAGAAAAAGCAGGCTCCCTGGTGGGAGTACAAGAGGAAGCAAATAAGTTTCAGGAACATCGCTTTGGCAGAGAAATAAATAACAGTCAATGTAAGGGAAACATTTTTTTAGTAAAGCACTCATGAAAAAGAGACTTTCATGTAACATAATTCAGAACTTTCTTTTTAACACAGCTTCTAAGCTTTTGGGGGTCAATTCAAGGCAAAATTCAGTAGTGGTGACTAAGCCTTGGGTGAATTCCTCGGCAGAAAAAGGTACAGAGACATCCTCAGCCCCAAAGAGTTTGCAGCCTAAATAGACAAGGGAGTGAGCAAATAGATCTAAGAGGGGAAAAACCACAGGTGGATGAAATTACTTAGTGACACTGTTAAAACCAAAACCTAACTCTTGTCTGCTGTCTTTCAGCATTTTCTCTGCTTGGCCATAGCACTTTCTCTTTCAAATTATTTTTTTCCCAAGAAAGTTAAGTCTGAAGATATGCATAAAATATTTCAGGGAATATGAGCAGACATCTCTGACAAGTTCAGGATGTAATTAATTTCATTGTAATTTTGCCCTTATTAAGGGATTTACTGCTGTTAATGGAAAACACTTAGTTTGTCCAAAGCATGCACATTTTCCAATTACACCGATTATCTAATCCCTAGTAGTATAATAAAATAACAGCAATTAAACCCAGACTATATTCACAGTGCAATGTTATTGCCAATGCCAGATCCTCTATTAATCCCCTTAGGAGGAAACTGTCACTTATTGCTGAATCTGTCAAACAGAACGCACAAAGATTAGGAGCATTTTTCATCAGTCTGTATTTTCCCCTGAACTGTATTAGATAATGGATTTTAATCAAAACTGGCGTTTTCAGCCTACTAGAAGTGTCAACTGGATGCCAACAGCATAATATCTGGCAGTGTCTTTGTGATATAGGCTACGGTATCTCATAGTTGAGTCTGCTTTGTGGTTTACTGATTTGCATGTTTTTAAAGAAATCTGAATATTCAGTGTGAATCCCAAAGCACTTCTGCTTCTGTCCTCCAGAAAATTTGCAACACCAAACTACTGTGAATCGTATTTTCACACCTTCTAAATACTTTCTTAGCAATTTCACAGTAATATGCAAAAATCACATGTGTGGGAGCGATCAACATGAGCATACGTTTCCTGATTATCAAAATACTCAATATATCTTTTTTAAATATTTGGGAAACTCCTAAGGTAATTGATTTTTTTTAATAATCAGATCATTATAATATTTATATTCCTATTTCCTGGATTATTTTGGGAAGCTTGGAATGTTGAATTGATATAAAGTCTTTAAGGCCTTTGTTAACAAACTTTAGCAAATAACTGACAGCAAATTTCCTCTGAGAATGCAGTTGTTCTGAAAGTTCTTTCAACGTAATTAAATTGAGAAGTCTCTGTATTCTCCCAGATCTAACCTTATTCTGTTTTTAACTTACTGATGTGCCTATGCCCCCTGCAACTTCATGGAGAGCTGGTAGAGAGTGAAATCAGGAAAATCATATCCCAGAAGCATCTCCTTCCCCTGACCACAGACCTACACACACGTGTATACACATATACGTATGCCATATGTAGAAAAACGTCAGCTAGCACTTCTCCCCATTTATTTCCAGATAGATTTTAGTTCTACCAGAAAAGACAAAGTACAGCCAATCCTTTTAGGGTGCGCCAGGCAGCGTGTTGTAGTTCATATGCCCTGTAGCTCATATGCCCTGTAGCTCATATCCCTGTTCCTGTTGTCCCCTGAATGCCTTGATCTTCACAATAAATTAGTCACCTGGGGATCCTGCAAATCTCTTACCTCCAGATCTTCATTCTCACGTCTGTGGCCTGCACCACCAGCACGGAAGGGGAATTTCACTCCCTTCAGCAATGCAGGTTCTGTTGTGTTTGCATTTGACAAAATACTTCCTTCCTAAAAAGTAAAAATATTTTCTTAAGTAAATATTCTACAGAAAAAATGAATAGTGTGTCTTAAAAATGAGAACGTTTACATAGCTCATAGTAGCAGCGATAAAAAGTGGTTAAGATATATATATAACTGAGGCCCAATTCTTTGGGATACTGTAGCATATGTTGCAGTTTCAATTATTTCAGTATAAAGTACAGAAATAAAATACAGAGCATTGCAGAATTATTACTTAGTGCAGCATATTTATTTATAATTACCGTATAGTTGCTTACACTTGAAATAGCAAAATATTTTAAAATCTTGCAGAAGTCTTTGCTCCAGTGCCTAAATGATTTTAATCATGATTTTTCATCTGCTCTCTCTAATTTTTTAACACACAAAACCATTTCATGTAGCATTTAAGGTTCATGTTCACTTTTCTCCCTTCCAACATCTAGTGTTTCGGTAGAATCAGAGAATGTTTTGGGTTGGAAGGGACCTTTAAAGCTCACCCAGTCCAACCCCCTGTGATGGATAGGGATGCCTCCCACCAGCCCAGGCTGCTCAAAACCTCATCCAACTTGACCTTGAATGTTTCCAGGGATGGGCCATCCACAGCTTCCCTGGGCAACCTGTGCCAGGGCCTCACCACCCTCATAGTAAAAAATTTCTCCCTTATATCTAGTCTGAAACACTTATTTAACATACATGAACTAAACCTCAGAAGCTGATTATCGGAAGCAGCAGAGAAAACAGAGGTCAAAATGTGCTTTTAATTCACAAAAAAGTCCCCAAAGTGACTGGAAAGAAAGGAATGATGATATTTTCTTCTCAAACACCTTTGTCCTTCCTTTTGTTTATTCAAAGCAACCCAGCATCAAGAATTCTTGACACCAACTGACATTTCATATTTTTACCTTAATTCAGCTTTACTGCTTTCCTGTCCATTCTTCTCTGACAAGGAAAATATACAACTTGCCATTATAAATACTTCATGATGACCTTGTCTCCCATACTCTTCATTCTACTCGTAGCTATGCCACTTACCATTCGTGTCAGTTTAGATATATAGAAGAACTGTAAAAGTAAAACCTTCTCTCCCTGCTCTTTGAATTATTTTTCAGAGGGCTATAAAAACAAAAGTGAAATAAATTAATGTGGAATTTCAAAGCACTAACAATTGCTTTTTCCCTCCCCATAGGGGAGAGTGAGGCAAGTGCAATTACGTCTTTGAATTTCTGATTGAAAAATAAGCAACTTCCATGTCCACTTTGTAAATTTATTTAATGCTACAATTTCCCTAGCCCACAGAGGTGCACATATATCTTAGTTTTCTCTTTCTTATGCTCTTCAAACAGACAAAATAGGTAAGAAAGTGCAATCTTTTGCTCCATACTGCTTTGGATGGCAGCTGAGGAAACTGTCACTGAAGATGTACAACTGTGAGGACGCTTTGTGGTAACTGCAGCAGACCAGAGTGAAGTCACTTCACTCACCCTTGAGATAAAGCTCAAAAAATCCTGCTGCAGCTAGAGAAAGGATGAGTTGGCACATCGTAAGGGACCATACCACAGGAACTAAAGTACTCCGTAACACCAAAGCAGGAGTTCAGTGAGCAGGAAGAAAGGAAAGTGATATTTACTCACTAGAAAAAAAGTGAGTCCATTGGTGGTTAACAGTGCAAGAGACACGTGGACATACGGGAGAGAGTCCGACAAAGGGTCAAGAAGATGATTAAGTGTTCGGAGTATCTCTTCTATGAGGAAAGGTTGCAAGACCTGAGACTGTTCAGCATGGAAGAAGCTGTTCAGAGGTTGCTCCCAACCACAGCCGTTCTGTGAAAACGGCAAAAGACAAGGAAAGAGGGTGGCCTGGGGAGACACTACCACTGCAGAATGAAGGGAAGCAAGGCATGAAAAGGGAATTTTGCTTGTAAGCAGGACCCTGGCCTTGCCAAGCTGCACCTGCTCACAGTCGCCAGCCTGTATTCTTATTAATCTCTGTTTCCAATTCTTTTATCTGAGTGTCTTCTGTTATTTGTGTGTAAGTGGTGAGCTGGTGAACTTCATGCCAGACTAACTGTGGGATGCGAAAAAGGCCCAGACCACAGGCATAAAGGCACTTAAAGACAGAGCACAGGAGAGAGTAGTGAAAGAGGCTTTGGCCTGAGCACAGGTCCTTATTTTATGCTCTATGTGGATTATGTGGTCCTTATAAAGGCATTGTCTTCCTGTCTTTGTTCATCCATTTGTGTCCAGACTTGTTCATACCATGTGTGCATATAGATATTGGGAACTTGTGTTCAGCCTGACTAGACCTGGAAGCAGAGAGAAGCAGCAGCCTCTTGCCTCTATGGGGCAGGAAGGGGTGAAATTCTCCATTCCTTCAGCCATCTGGGTTTTGCCATTCTTAACAATCATCCTTGTAAATCCTGCTCCTCCATGAGGTAAATAATTTATTCTCATGGCTGTTTTAACCTGAAGTACAGACCACATTTGCATTACACAGCCCTGAGCATACAGTCACTCCAACCTTCTGAGACAGATTAATCTGTATAGATAAAATAAAACCTCACTATTCTTTTGCAGCATTTAATCCAGTGTCCTCAGCTTGGTTACAGTATCTGTTTAACAGTTTTGGTCTTTATTGTGTAATTTTTCTGCTGCAAAATTTCCATTATGAGGTGTTGAGCTTTAATATAGAGAAAATAATTGAAACAAACAAACAAACCTTCATCAATTAAAAAAAGAAGTTTTACAGAAGTGTTAAATTTTAGTGTAATAGATCTGATTTATATTGCAGCTTCTCCAAAAATATGGCTCCTGTCCACCCATACCTGTGGTGTTTCTTACTATACCTCTTGCTGAAATGAAAACTGTGACTCTTTCACATGGGAACCTCTGCCAAACCTTCCTCCCTGCAGGAAGGATGCAAAGCCAAGGACACAAAGCCCAGCTCTGGTACGGTGCAGTACTTAACCTTGGCTCCGGCCCCTGAGAAAACTGCTGAGCTGTGAGCCAGAGCTATGAAAAGCCTGCAGGAGAATGAGAGGTGAAATAGCAGAGAGAGGTCGGACAGCTGAGATGGAGAACGTGAGTAGCTCATGGGTTCAAGAAGAAATTCACCCACATGAAAAGGTATTAAATGCTTATGGGGAAAAAATGGGGAGGTTAGCTGGGGCTGGGAGCTGTTAACTTCTCAGCTTATGTCCTTGGGGCTGTCCATGTCGGTGGAGCTGATGGAGGATGGCAGCTCAGCAGCATCAAGGACTCATTCATGAGCTGCAATCCATGCCCTCCTGATTGGTGTCTGCCTGGCCAGCAAAAAGTCTCCAAGACCTTGTCCTGAGCAGTGAGGTGTGAAGCTTAATAGCTTCCAAAATCCCAGCTGTCTTCTGTGTGGGTCAGGCAGCAGACAATTGCTTTGTTCTGAAGTGACGCATACCCTGCTTGCAGAGTTTCTGTGTACCTGGTTAATGGTGCCTGAACGAGCTAACCTCAGAGAAGTGTGTTAGCAAATGGCAGTCTTTTTTATATATACCAGCTGAAACCAGCTAAGAAGTAGTGAACAGCCTGAAGACAGCAGCTGTTTGTGTTAGAGGCTGGATTACATTGAACTTTTTCTGTCACCTGAAATAGATTTATACATTGGGTCAAGAGTGTGTAGGCTGAATGTCTCTTAACTGAGATCTTACTCTCCTACTAGCTCTTACTAACTTGTTTCAGCTGCATCTCCAGTGAAAATACATTTTTTTTCCCCTCCAAACTAAAACAAGTTGACAATATAATGAAGGAACCAGTAAGTGCTTATTCTGTGTTGGTTTTTACCAAATAGGTCCTCAGCAGAAGTATTGTTCTGTCTGTGACGTGCTCTGTAACGCAAGCAGAGGCAGAGCAGAGACACAATTTGCAACTGGCTTTGCAGCTCATATCCTAAATTAGTCCCTCAGATCTGGACCACGCCGTTCATGAGAGTATAGAAGTCTATGTCTGTACTTGCAGGTGAAGATTGCTCTGCAGAGAGAACTTGCCAACCGTGAAGGCAAACACCTTGCAACTGTAGTCATCCCAGATCTCCTGTGTCTAAGCACACCTAAAAGGTAATGCCTACCAGGTGTCGGCATACATCTCATTTTCCAGGGATAGTGGGACCATCTGTAGCCTGTTACAAAACTCTCAGGGCTGGAGACAAATGGCTAGGCTGCTGACTGGGTTCTGGCCCACAGCTGAGCTGACCAGCCAGGATGTGGAAACTGGATAGGGCATGGGAAACTCCTGAACACGGCAAAGAAATGTGACAAGGCAACAGGAATGTCCAATGGAGCTAGCTGTGAGAGGGAATTGGATTTTCACAGCCACATAAAGGACAGTTATGTGGGAGATGGCCAAGCATCATAGATAACTGGAAGGTCGCCCACTGAGGGTATTTTGGCGAGTGCAGTCTTGCAAGGCCAAGAGCACATAGAGGACTGCATCAGGGACAGCAGGTAAGGCCATGACTATTTTAGGACTGGGGCCAGAAGTGCCAAATTTCTGTACAGACCTAGCAAAACAGGGAGCAAAGGGAAAAAAGTAATTAGAGGATGAGAAAGGTGAGGTACAAGGGTACAAGCTATTCCATTTCCATACGCTTATCCCAAAAGCTTCTCTGAACATGCTCTCTGTCCTTTTGGGAAGACCATAAGTAAGAAGTGGAAAAAAAATTGAGTGCTTCTGGATAGTGAGAAGCAGGACAGGAGGGAGAAATGTCTTTGTGCTTCCTGCCCTTTCCCTGTGACTGACTGGGAGGTTCAGAAAAAAGGATATATGTGAGAATGGGTTAATTGGAGCAATGAATAAACTAGATGGTATAAAGAAGACTTCTCACATCCCTGTCAACAAGCTGAAAAACATGCACTTTACTTAAGGTGCTCGCAGAAGCCAGTGCATTGTACCTACAGT
Organism: Mesitornis unicolor; assembly: GCF_000695765.1. Lineage (NCBI taxonomy): Eukaryota > Metazoa > Chordata > Aves > Mesitornithiformes > Mesitornithidae > Mesitornis > Mesitornis unicolor. Next base: position 21,718 of record NW_010169659.1, read on the forward strand.
TTTCAAGAACATTGCTGCTGGATAATCTCAGTGTTTACTGTGATAGCTGCCTATTCACTCTGCTGCTTGACAAACCACTAATCTGCAAGCAACAGAGTTACAAGGCAAGCAATATGCCAACCCCAATGTTTTCATGGCTTTTTTTGAAAGGTTTACAGTTTGGCAGGTATAGAAAAAGTGGTACAGCATAATGATTAATTTTAAGAGAAGTGAATAGAGACTATAAAAATAGTATTTTATGACGCTCTCCTCTTTCCTGAGAAGAGGCATGTCAATTATAAAATGGGAGGCATTGAGGTTGGATTGAATGCCTTCGAAAGGAAAAGGCACCGAGAAAAATCTGAATTTGAGAGCTGTAAAAATAGCTCAGGCAAACGACATCTTTCTTATGTTCCTCAGAACTGAATATTTTGCCCCTTTGCGCTCATGGATGACTCGTGCAAGGCCTCTTTACTCAAGCGTGTGCACACCTTGTCATGCTGGCTGCTGAAGACAGACGCGCCATAGCACATGTTTCACTAGAACTCAACTCCTGGCTGCCTCTGCTGTGTCAAGGTCCACACAGCATTTTGTCTCTGCCTTGCCAGGCATATGTCATCTCTTGACACTGGTACAGGAGATGCTCTGTTCAAATCCTGTCCTCGTTAGAGATGAAAAATTGCTGAATGATACCTTAGCAAAGACCCCGTGCAAAGCTGAGCAGAAACATGCCTCAGGAAAGGTCCGCTGAGCAAACTCAGTCTGGAAGAAGAAATGAGGTCAGAGCATTTTATCTAAATTCTGAAATTCCCCAATGCATTTAGGCAGCTTTCACAAGGTACTTTACCTTCACTGGTGAGTGTGTGACAGGCAATAAATACCTCTTATTGCTCTTAGAGCTTTGTTCCTCATTCCTACGTAAGCTGAAGATGGACTCCCAGGTCTATTGCTCGTAGCTGTGTGGTCTCCTTGCAGAATGTCAGATGGACTCTCAGGTCTATCGCTCGTAGCTGTGTGGTCTCCTTGCAGAATGTGGTATTCAGGACTCCAGATTTCTGCTCTTGTCCCTAGGAAGCAGATGAGGAATGCATGCCACTGGTTACAGAACAGGAAAATACTTCAGGACGCCTTGTTCTGGCTGTTTTGTGAGCAGATTCCTAACACATAGAACGAGAGATCGAAGTTTTTCCAGTAGGTGTTGCTTTTTGGTTGGTTGGTTGGTTGGTTTTATTAATTTAGGCAAAAGACAGACTCATCATAAGGAATCAAAACGAAACAATTTTAGTTTGTTACCAACATCAGAGTAGAACAATAGGAGATACAACCAGATCTTAAAGTCAAACACCTTCCCCCCACCCCTCCCTTCTTCCCGGGCTCAGCTTTTGTTCCCGGTTTCTTCACCTTCCCCCTCCCCCTTTGCCTTGAGGCGCAGGGGGATGGGAGTGGAGGTTGCAGTCGGTTTTCACACCATGTGCTTCTCAGGAGTAGGAGGTCTCAGTCCAGTGTCTCTCTCTGCTTCCACATGCGCCCCCTTTTCCATATGGGAGAAAAAAGTCCTCAAGAGTCCAATCTGGGTCTGCCCACAGCTGCAGTTTCCCTCACACACAAAACTGCTTCAGCCCAAGTCCACAAAGCTCCAATCTGGGTCTGCCCATGGTCACAGTTCCCTCACACACGAACTGCTCCAGCACACACTGCCCGCAGTCACGGCTTCTTCAGGGGCAGCCACTGCTCATGTGGCCCTGCCCCACCGCTGAACTCTAGAGGCTGCAGGCAGTCGACCTGGTTCTCGCCACGGGTTGCAAAAGGGGAACCTGGGCTCTCCATCCTCCTCCTCCTCCCTCTCCTTTCTTTCCTTCAACCAACCTTGGTGTTCTTCAAAGTTGTTCTCCTCAGGCCCCACTCCTTTCTCTGCTGCAGGTCTCTTCTGATGGTTCTGGAAATCCTGTCTCTCTCTCTTTTTTTCGGGATAAAGCTGCAGCGGGGCTTAAGCTTAAGTTGCGGTCAGGGCCTGCCAAACCCAGCTGGACAAGGCCGCGGCTGCGTCACCCGCACCTGGGGCCGCGCTGGTCAGGGATGGTGCCAGAGAGAGAATAGAAATGCCCTGCATCACCCTTAAATACATGAATTCGCAGGGGCACTGATTGGCTTGGCAATTCAAGACATTCAAAACCCGTCTGGATGCATTCTTATATGACCTACCTCTAGGTGATCCTGCTCTGGCAGGGGGGTTGGACTAGATGATCTTTCGAGGTCCCTTTCAACTCCTAATCTGTGATTTGATCCAAAACACTACCTTTTATTTTTCCAAGAGGAAAGGTCATTCATCAGATGCAACTTGGTTCCTACTTTCCCTTTCTTCTCCTAAGCTCTGCTCTCTCCTGCAATATGTTTCCCGAGTTTCCACCTGTGAAGGATCACTGATGGTTTGACTGTGCTGGCTGAGAACTCAGATTGGCACATCACACCTTGCCACCAATCTGCTTGAATGTCTGGAAGGGAGTGGATGAAGGGAAATCGTAGGTATAATTTGCCTGGACTTTCAAAAAGACTTCAGCAAGGTCCTTAACCGAAGGCTATTATGGGAACTAGGTAGTCCTGAGGTGAAAGGGAAAGGGCTGCCATGGATTAGAAACTAGCTAAAAGACGTAAAAAAACCCTAAAGAGTAGAAATAAATGGTCAATTTTCAGGCTAGCAGAAGGTTAACACTGAGGTTCAGTAAGTCTTGGAGAGACTTCAAGGACAATAGTTCCTGAACATGTAATTTACCAACAAGCTGAAATAAGCAGGAGAGATTCTAATATAGATGGCATTTGGTAAGTAGCTTTTTCCATACAGAGTTGGACTTATAGGTCAAGACCTCAATTTCCCTCCTCTCTGCTCCAAGGTTTGTAGGCAACAGACATATCATTTCAAGCTCCCAAGTGATCTATTGTGATTTGAGCTTTTGGGAATACTTGAGGAAAGAGCAAAGACATTGCAAGTTTCCAGCCTTTTGAGCAGCAAACTTTAAATGAAGTCCAGAGGGACTCTCATCTTTTATTACATAGAATTCATTCAGCTATACTCAAAGTGTATGCTCCTTAAGTAAGCAAGCCCTCTGAAACTAATATAACAGGACTTCTGGAAGAAGGAGAAATGAGAAAAAGTACCTGAAAAAAATAATGGACCCGACTTCTCCATGCATTTTCTTAATACTAAATTACAAACACCAATATCTCTTTTTCCCCAAAAAAGTTTTCATTCTTTGCAACACAGTGATAGAAGATTTAATTTATGATGGTGGTTAGTTCAGTCCAAGGCAACTACATTAGAGATAGGTGCAAATTAAAACGTAATTAA
>NW_010169660.1:0-55492 GCF_000695765.1 Mesitornis unicolor
TCCTTCTTATCAGAGGCAGTCCTGAGGCGTATTATTCTTCTCAGTGACAACACTGGAGCATCTCACATGGCAGATAATAACAATATGGACATTAAAGAAATCCTCAGGAAAAAAAAAAAAGTAAACATCTGCCAAACTTGAAAGCACTCCCAGAGCTGTTGTGCCGGTGGCTCCTTCCAGCATCAGGGGTTTCTTGATGATGCTCTGTGTGAGGATGGAAACAAAAATCTGTCATGACTAATTTGTTCTCATTCTGAGCCCATAATCTTTCCCATGATGTACCACGCTCAATAACTCTGATCTGCAGGTACTGTTTGGTTCAGCTGAAGAAGCGTTGTATAAGAAGTGAAAGCTCCTTTCTCAAAATGAATGTCATTGTGCTGAGTCTTGCTGGAGGGATAAAATTATTCTTATAAGAAAGCATCCTGGCATTTAGAAAAATAGTAGACTGAAAAAGTACAGACTAATAAATACTAGGAATCTTGATTTTGCTCAAAGTGGGTTTAGGATTTACTGATTTTTATTTTTTTTAAATCAAAAGAGCAAAATCCCCTTGAAAACACAGTTTGTGGGTATTTTCTTCTACTGTCATTTGAGTGTTAGATCATTTTTCACCTCTTGTTCTGTGCAGTTTCACTGTGGCCATGAAGCAAAGTCCTTTCTGAGTTATACCAAGGTGATTTCACTGAAAATAACAGAGTTTCACTGTGTAATAAAGAAACCAGTGGATTTCTAGACAGGCAGGTATTGTTCACAAAGTTTTGTTTTTCTGTTTGGCTTTTTAAACACCATCAGAGAAATGGCTGATAGAAGCCAGATACCTTGGGGAACAACAAAACTGGACGTAGATCTCTGGCCCCAAGTTGCACGAAATCATTAAATTACTTGCTTTAAGTTTTTCACTGGTAAGATGCAGTAAATATGTGCATGTGAATTATTGCTGTTAACTATGTGAATACTCATGCTGTAGGTGCTATGCTAGAAGATCCATTTTCCACCCATCTCCTTCACCTACAAGGTACTAGGAAAGATATCCTTTCTCCCTTATGCTAATTAAACTCCCACACAACTGTACATAGCTGCAGATAACAGACAGATGGCCTAGTTAGAAGAAGTAGAAGACTTTAGCTTTACAAGTCCTTTGAGAGCTGTATCTCAGATGCTTCACCTTTCAACAGCAGCAAGTTAGCTTAGGAACAATGAGGCACTCCAGAAGTTGTGTTTCCTTTTTCCCAGAAGCCATATATGCAGTACGCTTTAGGTACTGAACTTCACAAGAAAGCTGAGGAGAGCTCTGCCTGCAGGTTGTTAGCTCATCTGTGAAACCCATGTTCCTGCTGTTCTCTGCCATCACAGCCTGAGCTTCTGGTGGGACTGATCACCAGGTCCTGGCTTCAACTGTTCTATGTAGAAATTTGCTAAATCAGGCCAGTCTTCAGATCTGCCCTGCAGGAACTGAGAAGGTAATAAATAGACTGTTGAAAATTAGGAAGGGGTTGGGAAATGAAACCAGGGAGCTTTCTGACAGAAGGCAAACCCAATGGGCAGCAGAGCCTGGAGCACAGCAATGGTCAAGCTTCAGAGCTGTGGTGGAGCGGGCTCTCCTCCCAGCCACCTGGCACAGGGCAGTTGTGTACACCCAAATTAGCTCCTGAACATGGGGCAGGCTTATGTGCAATCACATGCAAAGGACATAAGTGCTGCCTGCCACAAGATTTTAGTAGCTGCACAGAGAAGACCCAGCCCTAACACTGGAGATGTGATACGCCAGTTCTCAAATGCTGACAGCATGCGTTAATGCAGGAGCGCTATTCCATAGGGGCTGAAGAGCATTATGTCTGTCTGACAAATGGATGGTTTAGCTGATGTGTACTGTCTGTTCACCAGCCTTTTTTAAACTGGAATCAGATGTAGAGTTTTCCTGTGAAAGTCTTCTAAGCAGTTTTGCTCAGGATTTTTGTTAAGTAGAATTACTGTACTTTCCATTTTTAGTAGATAGAATTACCATGCTTCAGTACATGCATGTCTTTAGGGCAGACTATGTCCTGGTAGGACAAAGGAGACTTTTTTTTCAGAAAGGTACATAAACCCAGTCTATTGAATACTCTTCCTGCCAAATGTTTTAGCATCACAGCATGAGAGATAGCAATCCAGGTCACATTCCTCTCACAGCACAACCTGTCTGCTCTGCAACCTGTCTTGTAAAACTGAATTAAATTGATCCATCCACAGACACTTCTTATACTGGTTTTATTCTCCCAAAAATCAGCCTAAGTTATGACTGCCTAATTTTTCAGATTCCTGAGACAGATCCAGACAGACTTCCCCCACTGGATCCACCAGATATTGGTCAGATTTACCCAGTCCCAGCCAACATCCGACCTGTTTTAAGCAAGTACAGAGTGGAGGTGAGTTACTCATAATGTTTCCATTTCAAAATCTCAGCTCCTTTTATTTTCTTCATGAACTGTAACAGTAAGGGATGATGATTTTAAAATCCTGATAAACAGGAATCACATAAAAGTAGCATATGGATCCAAAAATATGGTAAGTTCAGGTCAAATTTATTCTCTGAGGCTGGGCATGTGACACAGCGCTTCCACATGAGGCCAGCAAAGGCCACATCTCAATCCTGGCCTGCCAGGATGGGACTGCACCCATGGCAGAGAGTGGCTGATGGACCTGTGCTCTGTGCAGCCCAGTCTGCAGGAGATGGAGAGCTTCCCCTTGCAGCTGACCTCCCTGAAGGTGAAGTTCATCATCAGCCACCTACCAGGTCTTTTCTGGGTCCCAAACTTCAGCCAAGTGATGTCACCTACCTGTCATAAAATGTTTGCAACTTCTCTAATGTCCTGTCTTGCACCATTTGGACCCAAAGTCCCCCTATGTTAGAAAACAGAGAAATAAAATAGCTTTTCCTGTCAGTGTAATGCCTGGAAGCTGCCCAGCCTCACTGCTCCCTGTCATTATTGCAGCCTTCACACCACCTACTTATTTGCCCCATTTACTGTGGCAAGTCAGGCCTTGCTGGTGTTTCCTGGTGGCCCTTTCCCAGAAATACTCATCTGGGAACCCAGAAACAGTTCTAGCTTTGCCTTCAAAGATCAAGATGATCTGATGAAAAGGAGAGGACTATTATTAGCTTTGCTATATCATTTAGTTAAGTTATTGTTTTCTGTACATAGGAAATAGTTTTTGTTAGTAGTATTCTTTTTTTACACCTGACATTGTGAGGTAAATAAGTCCATAAACTACTCTGCTGATGCTAAATGGACAACTTAAATCTTAACTTTAGGTGTTCCTCTAAGTGTTGTGCTATGGAGACCTTCCCACTGCTTCTGCAGTAGGATTGCCTTGTGCTGTTTGTACAGTTCCTATTCTACACTGCTGTGATATTCAGCCCAAGTAGCTCGAAGGCACCCAGCTTAGAAGCATCCTCGCTGTATGCTTCTTGTTTGGACAGCTGAGCAGAGCAGTCACCCTTGAGAGTGATTCCAACCTTAATTAGTTTAAATTATGTTTTGGAAGTGCACCTCTATCTCCTTTGGTCCTGGAGGGAGTCCATGACAACTCCACTCCTCAGCCTCATACCTTGGGCACCTTAAAATCAGGGAAATTGCATCTAGATCCAGACAGTTTAGTTGCTATGAGAACAGGTTTCTAGTTGGAGCGTTTGTAAATATATAGTGAACTCTGGAAGGTATCCAGCAAGGAAATAATACAGAATAAATAGAACACAAGTATTTTTGTTAAGATACTGTAAGCTATCTCTCACACTGGTGGAAATGGCCATGGAGCCATTATAACTACATAAGTGTGCCCCAGTATTAACCAGGAACCTCTGGCAACAAGAGCAGGATGTCACCAATCCTCGCTCCCCTCCAGTGCTCCTTGCTACTCTCTGAGTCACAAGTCCTCAGTCCTGCCAGCATTCAAGCTGTCCACAAAGCCTTCTGTGCTCCGTTTGCGTTCCAGTCTTCATTTCAGGTTCATGAGACCCATGGCTTCTCTCACCAACCATAATGTAACCATCTCTTGCTGCCCCACCCCTCTCTTCAAGGTATCCGTCCTCATCTCTCATCCTCCCCCCCCACCCCCAAAAGAAGTTCTGTATAAAGCAGCAGTTGTATGTTATTAATTGCTTTAACTTCCACCATAACCCTGTTGGTTATTGGGTACCAGTTTTAAATTGTTTGTTTTTTTCCCTGCATTCCCAAAGGGATACAATGTGATGGGATCTCAGCAGTGGCTTCTCCCAGACTGAGGTGTCTCTGCAGGCTGCTGATGTTTCTCTCTCTGCTCACAACAGGTCCTGTTCTGGGGTGTCCGAGAGCTGAAGAAAGTCCAGCTCCTCTCTGTAGATCGCCCCCAGGTTCTCATTGAATGTGCAGGGAAAGGAGTAAAATCCTCTGTCATCCAGAGCTACAAGAAAAATCCCAATTTCAGTGGCCTTGCAGACTGGTTTGAAGTGGTGCGTACAGCATGCTGCTCCTTGCCTGTGCATTCTCTGGTTAGGTGTTAATTACTAATTTCCTTCCTTTCCTGCAAATAATTTCCTCTGTGTCTTGATTAAATGCTAAGGGACTTCAGCTCTGATGCATAAGCTACTGATTTGAAAATGCTTTAAAAGACACACTACAACTGTATGATAAAAGAATTTGAAGTTCCTCATCTTATGTCTCAAGTAGCCAAGAAAATATGTTGCAATCAAATTTCTACTGATAGGCTCTAACTTGTGGGCAGACAGCAGGGATATTTTTAGTACTTTTTTCCTCCTCCTTTCCCATTTTGCAGGGTAGTGCTAAGCTTCCTTTGTTTTCTTTCAAATCTTTCAATTTTCCTTTGTGTGTTATCGGGTTATTTCTGGCTCGTGAGCTCTGAACCTTTTCATACTGTAACACTTGTTGTTATGGACTGGAAATTTAATGATCACCAGTTGACTGGATTATAAGAGCTGGTACTCTAAGATCAGCATCAGAAAGAAAAAATCTGTTTGATTTGCTCTAGTTGCTAGCATCAGAGAAGTTTATTTGTAAGACAAATGTTTATCAAAACACTAACCTGAATACTGAAGTATGGTTGCTACAGTATTTTTAGCTTCCTTTCTATGTCACACAACTAAAGAGCTGTGTTCCCGTTTGTCATTCATCCTATAAGGCACCCAGGGTCCACATCTCATGGTTTGGCAAACTGAGGGTCGATAGCCTTCAACAAAGCAGCAGTGGCATCAGTACTCACAACTTCCAACCCAGTGTTCATTCCTTCTGAACATTCCTGATTCTTCCAGGTTTTTCTAACAACAAATGCTTGTATATGACAGTGTGGGACTCAGCTCAGTAGCAGAGTCTATATTGTCCACTCTGTATTCTTAAGGATGAGGCTTTCCAGATTTTGCAGAATACTGTGGACAGAACTATATTGCCTATGCTGTATGCATGTTGCATTTTGAGTATGTCAGTAATGCTGCTCTGTCCTCCTCCACTAGGAGCTGCCTGAAAATGAACTCCTGCACCCGCCACTAAGCATCTGCGTGGTCGACTGGAGAGCATTTGGGAGGAGTACTCTTGTTGGAACGCACACCATCAATTGCCTTAAGCAATTTCTGTGTAAGACCCAGTTGGGTCCTCAAGCTACACTGAACAGACAAGATATTGTAGAAATTGAGAAAGGTAAATATCCAATCCTGACCCCAAATAAAATGACAAAGGACCTGCTCAGAGGCTTGACACTAAGCACATACTTGGAAGATATTCTTTATTGTGTTGAGTGTAGAATCAAACCCTTAATTATATGATCATTTGATGACCACCAAATCACAGAATCATTTGGTTGAAAAAGACCTTTAAGATAATTGAGTCCAACTGTAACATAAATGTGTTGATAGCATTTCTGGCAAAATCTTACCTAACTTGCAAATTTTCAATTTCAGCTTCAGCTGAGCCCGCACAGCCTGCTGAGTTATCCCGAGAAGAACCATTTTTAGCTGATCACATCTACGCCGAGGTAAAGCAGGGTAGATGTACAGTGGTAGAGCCAGACCCACATGTCACAACACTTCCTGCCCCCACACCAGAACACTCTGCCTCTGAATCAGAGAAAGAGAGAAAACAGAAGGTGGGTACAGCTGAAGTTGCCAGCTAACTTTCTGTTGCAGTCTTGTAGACTTTAGCCCTTCTTTATAAAATGGTAATCTCTTACTTAACTCAGGATTAGAGATTCTGGGTACTGATGTTAACATCCACAATATCTTGCTGGCCCTTGAGAGGACTAATGAACAATGCTGCTTTGACCCCACATAATTTCATTATTTCCATTAATAGATACTGGTTTTTTTTCCTTTTGTTCTGGATGGCTACCACATAGACAAGTGCTACTGGAGTAGTAGGATTTTTGCTTTTCTGGCCTTGTATGATCTACTTCCTTGCCAAACTCTCACTGTGATTAACTGTTTCTGTGGTCATGGCATTTAGGCAGGGATGTTTCATCCCTGCTTGTGTCAAATGCAGTACAAATGTGGAGCAGAAAGTCTGTTTCCAGAAAATCGTGTGGCCAAAGTATAAAGCTCAAGTCAGTCTGTGGGTAGAAGCAAATAGGGAAATACAGGAAAACAAGGCAATTCTGGTCAGCATGGTGTTTCAGTACATGCTATAGATTGTGCATATTATTTTTTGTTCAGTTGCAGATGCTCTCCCTTTCTCTGTAGTTTCTCACATCAAAATCACTCTTTTGTTAACAACAGTAAAAGCAGAGGACACAGGACTGAGTTTCATTTCAGAAACTGTTTCTGCTGCTGCATAAAGTGTGTTTCTTTAACCTTTGATGTTTCCAACATCCTTCATAATTAGGAGGTCAAAGAAACTGCAGGGATGCCTTGTTCCCTAGGTATAAACACCAGACTGGATCTTCCACCTGTTACAGTACAAATTTAATGTATAACAGCAGAGTACAGTAAGAAATTATTCCTAGAGGGAAACCTGTAATTTAACTGTGTCATATTAATTATCATTCCCACCTTTCTATGGTTTTTTTGGCCTCCCCAGGTAAATTGACAATGCTTCGTAAGGGTGTAGGATGAAACACTCTATTTAACAAAGGCCAATCCTTCTTAGGCAAGAATTAAGCCAAGTAAGATTTGCCACATGAGCAGGTGATCTTCAGAATCAGATTTTAGCTTTTTCTAAGAAGAGAACAACTGAACTGCAGCAACAGCTGGGACTCTTTCTTCTTCCAAAAGACAATAATAATGGAAGTTCTTAAAATACTTGCAGACTTAAGTGGGAGAAAACAATTTATATCTGAATGTTTACATTCCTTAAAGCATCCTTAACTATTTCTCTCTGTAGATCTGTCTGTTGTATGGATTGCTTCTGTGGCATGTCTCAAGTGTTCAAAGTTTTGGCACTATCAGGTGCTAACATACAGATAACTTTAATAATATAATGATCGTGATGAGGTCTCTTGAAATAGATGCTAATTAATATTGCATTTTACTTAGCTCTTGGAGGTTGACATTTTCTTCATATACATCTGTTCCAGCTTGACATCATAAGTCAGGTGATCAGTTTTAATCAGTTCTAGAGTTCAAGAGTGTTTTCCCCATGCTTTGGTAGGATCTGAAAAAGTCCACTCGACGATCAACAAAAAGGAGAAAAAGGACAATTGCAGATGAGTCAGCTGAAAATGTTATTGACTGGTGGTCAAAATACTATGCTTCTGTGCTCAAAATGCAAAAGGTAAGTTAGCCAGCATGCCCAAAACTCTCATGGATGTGCATTGTTGTAAAAGTAGATTTACTGCTGAATGGTTCCTTTTTGATATTACATTCATAATGAGGAGTTTGTCCATCATCTTTTTATTTTGAAAGGCAAAAGGATTATTTTCCAGCGAGGGAAAACCTGAAGACAGTAAGTAAATTATTTGCATTTTTCGATTATTTTGTGCTACTAATACTTTGCTTCTCTACTCTTTTACTGTCAGCAATTGATGTCTGATAACAGAGTTCTGCCAGTATAAGAGGTTCTTTCCTCTACAGCTGATCAGATAGGTTAGGCAGGTTAAACTTCACAGGCAGTACTGGGTTTCCTGTCATTCAACTCTCTTGCACAAAGATTTGTAAAGCCAAAGTCCTAAATGACAGAAGGTAAAGATTATCCTAATCTTAGGTGCATTTGTAACAGGTCCAGCAAAAGAAGCTTCTCTCAGTTTTGAATCTAGTCCAGGATCAGTGATGTAGGAACAGATTCTGTCAGGAGACTCCATAGTCATGTGTGTTACTTCCATAGCTGGAAAGCTTTGTGTCTAACTCAGGTTTAAGAGGAAAATATTTTGCACAACTCTCTAAAGGAATTGGCCAGAAATAAGCTGTGTGTGTTTGTATGTGTATGTATATATGTCCCCATACGTGCATAGTCCATGATTCAACAGGTCCCCCCACAAATGGAGCTTTAGAAGATTTTTTTACAAATGTGACTGCTTGAGCAGACTGGGAAAGGAGAGTAAATGCTTACTCTTTACACAGAGCTGCTATTCAGAATGAAACTGTAGTTTCTTCCCATGCCAGGGCTGACTGCACTTCATCAGGGATTGAGGTGATTTCTGTTTTGAAGGAGATGTTGAGATTGCTGTGGATGGAGGACACGGTCTAAATGTCAGATGGTATCATTTGGGAAATAGCAGCTGATGGTGCTTCAGATATTGTCAGGGCTGCTGAGAGAAGAGGTGGAGATCAGTTTCTGAGTGGAACACACTTGTCCACATGGAAGAAATATCTAGATAGAAAACATTCTACAAAGGTGTGATGTTCACTTACAATTAGATATTTACTGGATATTGTGTCATCCACCCACATGCTACTCAGGCAGTTGCGGTTGTGGCATATTGTTTTTGACTGATGACTTCAGACCTTGTAAATTCTCTTCTGGTAGTTTTTGTTACATATTTTAACCTACACTGATATATACATATATATATATTTCAAAATATTTAGTGATATTAAACACACAAACTATTTTAAAAAGGAAGGTGAACTCAAAATCCAAATAACTGAAGAGTTGAACCATGTCAGTGCCAGTTTTGAGGGCTCACCCTTTATTTGTTGGGAAGCCCCCTCTCAGTGTTCAGTCTCTGGCTTGAGGCTGGCCAGATACCTCCTCTCATTTCTTGTATTTCTGAGCTTTCCCAGGGTGAGATATGCACTATTTTGAGATGCCTTTGAACAGAGAAGGACTTGGATCTCCTGATATCTGAAGTACCAGACAGCCTAAATAGCAGCTTCCAGTTTTAAATAAGCCATAAATTTTATGTGAAAGCTGTTAAAATCTGTTAGTTTATATCTGGGAGGACTCAGAAAGGAAGAAAAAGGGCATTATGGGAGATGGCCAGCAGGGTAGGAGGGATATAGAACACCATCACACTTGGTCCACCGACAGAGAGGATAGAATCCACCTCATTGCTTGGGAGGAGTAGTGGGAAAAGAGAGAAACTTGTGCTTGACACTAGAAGAATGAGTGGAGAAAGAGTGAGGAGGAATCTTCAAAACATATTTTTATCCTTATCTAAAACATTCGATGTGCTTTTCTCACTAAAACCTATATGATGTCATGAAACCTCTGCAGATAAGCAGACTTCTGACCACATTGCACTGATCATAGAAGAGGAGCCAGACAAAAAGAAGAAGGATAAGACATTGAAAAGGATACAGAAAGAAACTCCAAACCTAGCAACTCTGCAGGTAAGGGAGAAGTAAGGTGGAGGGGTCAGGCTGTTATTCACTGTCTCCCAAAAGCTTGACATCAGCAGCTAAGGTTAGCAGTACGCTCCTTACATTTATTTCAGACACTTTGAAATGAATAAAACACACAAAATGATAGTGACAATGCACATCAGCACATCTGACCCAGAGGAAACCAGGGTCTTGTAGGGTGGATGTGGTTCGCTTGGACCTTCAATTTACCAGTATAGGCCCACCCAGAGATACTTAAGGGAAAATTCAGTTTTGTTGTTTGCTTGTAAAACACTGAATTTGGAAATTTCAGATTTCATATTGAAAATTTCAGATTTCATATTGAAAATATTACAGCCTATTAAGAATGACATAAAAAGAGTCTGGAAAGCATTGCTGCAATTGCTAGTGCATCCTCCCTGGTGAGGAGGTAAATATTCAGCTCAAATTAGATTTGGTTGGATAACGATAGAAGGAATTCAAAGAGAACTATATGGGTTATGCAGAATGACTGGAGGGGTGAGGAGATTTGAAAAGATCAGGAGTGCTTGGATTAGATTGTAGCTGAATAAAGGGGAATTTGAAACTGCTGCTTCCAGTTTTTAAGAGATAGCACAAGTCTAGGCCCTTCTATTTCACACTGAGTAAACTTCATAAATTGCAGAGGGAGAGTGTTGAAAGGAAAAAAATGTCCTTTTAAAAGTGATTTGGTGTTTTTACCTATCCAAAAGCTCTGTCCCCACAGCATTTTATTAATGCCTGCTTTGCTGACACTAATAATTTTGCATGTTCTGACACATTAACATAACAGAAAGGGTCAGTACATCAAAGGCACATTGCAGAGAGGAAGCAGAAGGAAAGAGCAGCAAATCCACTCTGTTTTTCACCCACATCACTGCTTATAAATGTTCATTCTGGCCCTTCTGGAGCCACTGCCACCTGCTGCATTCATGTGCTATTCCAGTAGCTGGGAAGTAATTTGATTAAGGACAAAACTGCTCCTGTTTTAAGTGGGGAATTAACTTTTTTCATCAAGGACTTTTGCAAAACCTTGGTTTTATTATGATCTGTATTTTGAGTCAAAATGGATTTCTAGTCATCCTGTAATAAAAAAGTTGCTATAAAGATATTCACTGCACCACAAAAAATATGCATTCTCCTATTTTCAAAGATTTATGATGGAGATTTGGAGAGTGAATTTAATAACTTTGAGGACTGGGTGAAAACTTTCCAACTCTTCAGAGGAAAATCTAATGACGAAGTTCATGCTGACTCTGAAGACAGAATAATAGGAAAATTTAAGGTGAGCTTTAATGTTGATTAAATGGGTAAGAATTTAGAGACTTTATGTTTCCATGCATATTTCAGGTATACCAAAGATGAAGGAAAAAGACATTGACAGTCTGTTGTAAATAGAATTATCTTTTATTGGATCTAGAGTCATATTTTTCCTTTCTCATTATCTGACAGATGAAAGCAGCATCCAGCACCAGATGTTCACTGCTCTTTTGAAACAAGGAATTACAAAAACTTTTAAATCACAGAAAGGAAAGAAGAGATGTATTAGGTAGTTCAGATTCTGCTAGTGCAACTTTATTACTGCACTATCAGTTTCAGCACCTTATATGTAATTTTCTGTTATTTAAATGAAGCCCCTTACAACTACTCCAGTTCGAAACAATTGCACAGCATGATCCAGGGCCCCATTAGGCAATCTGAAATTGTAGTTCAAAGCGTGAATAATGTTAGTATGATTTCAAGCACTTTGAAGTTTAGAGGACCTGATTAAACTCATTGATACATCAATTAGTTTGCAATGCAAATTTCTGTTCAAATGACTTGCTACTTGCTTTCAGGCAGTATGAACATGAGTCAATATTGACTTATATGAGCAGTAGTGGCTGCAAAAGTACAGCTGGAACCCAGTCACAGTGCTGTGAAACTAACTCAGTGCAATCATCAATTTGCAAATATAGAGTTAAGGGCAAAATATTATTTTTAGAATATTAATACTAAGAAAACTAGATTTAGAACACTTGCAGGTGTTAGTCCTTTAAATAATAAAACAGAGAGCTAAGAGCATGGCAGTACTTCTTGCAATCATCTAGACTGTGATGATAGTACCATGTTACAGGGCAAAGACATTTTAAAAGATGATGTTTAGTGCACTGAAGCCTGTGTTTCCTTGGAGTGGTACCATAAAATGTGTTGTGTATATGTAGGAGCTGCAACACAGGCTGCATGAATGATGTTTTGTTTGTGTTCAGAGGGTTGGTTTTGTGTTGTACTTGGTCTCTTTTCGAGGGAGATAAAAGAGAGTGTATTACCAGGGCTCCTTCTGCATATACCCAAGTCCTGAGGATGGCAGCTTGTTGGACAGTGTGCAGCCCCGCATCCTGCAAGGGATACCACCAAACCACTCCGTCAAAGTCCTCATCAGGGTTTATATTGTGGCAGTAAGTAGACAGATGCTCTTTTAACCTTGAAATAAGTTGGATGTCTTTTCAACTCAGTTTGTCTCCAGTGTCTTTGCAGTGAAGCTTCTGAAAATCCTCATCTGTGTGGTAGAATTTTTTTGGTCATATTTCAGACAATGTTTCTTGTCATAGATTTAGAAGAACATTTAGAGTAGAAAATATTACATATTCTTCATGATAAATCACAAGACTGGAGAATCACTTTACATGTTCAAACTGAAATGGCTGGAGACAACTAATATAGCATGGACAACCTGTTCCAGCCACATTATGCAAATGCAGCGTTTTAATTAGTAGAGTTGTTTCCAAATGACACACATTTAAAAGAAAACCTTCTCAGTAAGGGGGAAATCTGAGCATATTTTTTGAGGGCTATGAATTACATGCAATCAAAGTGATAAATGTTGTGAATAAGTTATGGGGCGGAGAAAGAAGTAGAAATGCAATAGGTAAGATGATGAGAGAGTGTGATGTGGGAAGTGAAAGGGGTAGAAGGAGATGGTATTTCAGAGAAACCGGAGAGTTGCAGGTGATCTAAGAAGGGAAGAATGAGATGTAAAGAGACATTGACAAACAAAACAGAAGAGAAGAATAGAAAGAGATTGTTTTATTTCCTGTATTAAAAGACTTCCAAGCCATCTCCTAAACACAGTCTGAGGAGCTGTTTTGCGCTGTTCAAGGATCTGGACCAATGTTTTTGGGAAAACTTTCTTGAATCCTACAGGCACTTGTACAACCACCTTCTTCCTTAGCGTTGCCTCTCCTGCTCATGTATTTTTCCATTTATTTAGTGGTGGGACAGCACTTACATCTGTTCCGCTTTCTCAAACTCTCTTCTCCTCCAGCTCATCTTTTCCAAGTAGCCTGCAAAGCTAAATGCCAAATTTTGTATTACACGAACCTGCACTTCCAGAACACCCAGAGCTGGGTAGGAAACACATGGTCCCATGTCGTGACCATGCTGCATTTAAGCAAACTTGTTGAGGACACAATCTTTCTTCCTAACAGGCGTTTAACCTCAGCCCAGCCGATCCAGATGGCAAGTCAGATCCCTACATTGTGCTGAGACTGGGCAAGACAGAAATCAAAGACAGGGAAAACTACATCCCCAAGCAGCTAAACCCAGTATTTGGAAGGTCAGTGATGGCTTATTTTCTTATTCAGGGGTGATTTCTGGTTTATCACTTGCCACCACTATTGCTGTTACTGTTACAAAGTGTTTGTTATATGCTGATATCTGCCTGTTTGGATGTTTTGTCATTCTACTGGTTAAAATGTTGAGAATTGATGTCATCTTGTACGATTATAAAGTATTTCATTTTCATACCAATCAAAACAAGTCACAGAATGCAATCTGTGAGAGATTTTGCAAAATGATGCATGAGAGGAAATGAGGCAACAAACGATCTTGTCTGTGCAAATTAATTAATTTGTTAAGATTTAAGTAAAATAAATATCAGCAAAGTGGGATTTCACAGTCTTTGTTGCTATTTTGGGCTGAATAGAGTGCCAAGTAAACCTCATCATTTTAAGACTAGGACAAAAAAAGCTAGTTTTTTAAACCCACGCTGTCTTCTGAATGGGGGAGCCAGGGGCAAGCTGTCACTAAACATCATCATTGTGTTATCGGTGCTTTATACTTATTTATATTGTTAATGCTAATAGCTGTGATTTTTTTGCCAGTAAGTTTCCCTGTTTTAAGAAGACTGAAAATATTTTGAATTCAGATGCTGTTATTCTGCAAGAACGTTAAGATAGAGAAACTATACTGTGATGCACTGAAAGCCCACCAGGTTGGGGTCCTGTTGCAAAAGCAGAGAATTAAAGTGTGTAGAAAAGACAGGAATGAAGTGATCTCTCCATAGCATGCTATCTCAGTTTCTGTGAGTTAAGCTCTTCCTTAGTAGGTGTTGCAATTGAACTATCATTATGATAAACCATAAAGTCATTATACATGCATACAGATGGAATGGGAAATGGCCACTGTTTGTGGTAAACAAGATTAGGAATAGTCTGTTCATTTGGACAGTCCTTGCTGCTGATGCCAGTGGCAACACTGGGGTGTCTGGACCAGCAAGTCCTTCACAGCAGCAGCATCAGTCATGGTAATCACCTTTCGCCATCCCAAAAGCCCTGGTCAGCCTGGCACCACCAACCTCCAGCAATCCCAGACTGCTCTCAAGCCTCTCTATTCTCCAGAAACTGCTGTGCTGTTGCTACAAAATTTACTTTGGCCACTTTGAGAAAAAGGACAAAACTCATTCTTCAGAAGACAAAGCTCAGTTTCACCTGGGCTTTGAAGAAATCTGGAAGCAGTATTGTGCTGATGAAGGTGTCCTGTCTTCCACTAATTTGTCGAATCCCTTTTAAAATAACTTTTATAGTTTCTGCTTCCCTAAACATTTCAACGACAATGATTCCTATGCCTGAAAAATGCACTGAGTGAAAAGGGAGTTCTGATCTTTGCTTTTTCAAATCTTGTTTTAAAGCTTTTGCCTGATTGTTCTGCTGGGTGCTCTGATCTCCCTATATTCGTATTTAATCTGGAGCTTTTGGAAGAAAACAGAAAAGACTCTTATGTCCCTTTTGAGGGTTCTGAAAGGCATGTGAGAACTCTGACACATACAGCTTCTTTAGCCTTGTAATTCCTATACTTCCACTTCTATTGAATTCAGGATAAATCATTGCAGCTGACCAGCTCTGTCCCATTGCTCTGTCCATTGTAGGTAAGAACAATCCTGTACAGGGGGTGGTAGAGAAGCAGGAGGAAGGAAATACTGCACTGCATGTTACCAGTCTGGTCAGATATTTCATCAAAACAAAAAATACTCCCCCAAAACCCCCTACTACTTATTAGAAGAGACACTGTCCACATGTTGTTTGCACAGTACTAATGAACTTAGTCTTTTAGGCTTCAAAACTGATTTGACTGCACTTAGTTCTCATTTTTTGGTGCAGATCATTTGAAATCCAAGCTACATTCCCTAAGGATTCCTTGCTCACAGTCCTGATCTACGACCATGACTTTGTGGGAACAGATGATCTCATTGGAGAGACTAAAATTGATTTGGAAAATCGTTTCTACAGCAGGCATCGAGCTACCTGTGGCTTACAAAGTCAATATGAAATGTAAGTATCTCTTCAGACAGCAACAGAGGGCAGCACACAGAGAATGACTTGACTTGAAGGAGAAATTCCAAATGTGGCTAAATATTACGCTTTCTCCAGCATGAAAGTGTCACAGGAGGTATTTTAATTAAATTTCACCAAAGAGCTTAGCAGTGGCTTTGAATAGCTGCCAGCCGCAGAAGGAAGTGGGTGTTTTAAAATTACCACCACTGTTTGTTCACCAAGTATTTTAGATAGTAAACAGCTTATGGATAATATACCTGCTTGCTAAACTGCCTTTGAACAGGCATAAAGGGCAAATGGAAAATAATCTGTCAGAGAAGTTATGACAAAGTTTTACTCTGCTCTCCATCACTGAGCTGCAACTGGAATGATGGCAGCAAGGGGTGGAGTGATGGCAGCAAGGGGTGGCGCTGGGGGGAACGGGAGCAGAGCAGGGCTGCTGGCAGGGTGGTGGTGCTGAGCTCCTGGTCCCTCAGGGCTGCACTCCCAAGGATGCACAAAGATGCACAGAAAGTCACATGCAGAGAAAGTCAAACTAAAATAACTCCATTGCCCTGGGATTGGACACTAACCTGGAGATGAGAGTTGTATTTCTTCTCCTACGATTGTTTTGCTAGTTTATCAGCAAACAAGGGATTGATAAAGAGAAAAAGCAATCCAGGAGCACAGACCAAACCCCAAGAGTTCCCTTCCCAGCTCAGTCTCCAGTATGAGGTGTTTCTTTATGTCCTTGTTCCAGGTCCCAAGATAATCCCAGTTTCTCCTCTGCATGTGGGAGCAGCAGAATGCTTCTTCCTTAATTAGCATCCTGGAGGTAGAAGATGTAGCCATGAATCCTTTTGGTAGAACAGGGAATTAGCTCTGGTCCTTCTCCTGGGAAAATGCTGATGCCTGGGCCACTTTACCCAAGCTGCGGGTAAAGCTGTGTCAAGTTCTATGTTTTAAGGTAAAAAAGTGATCAGCTTCAGGACCTTGGCAGGCAGAGGGAGTGTCTCAAGTAAGAAGTAGTCCTGTATATTTCAAAGGAAATGTTTGGCTGAGCAGATGTCAGTGACCTCGACATGAAGGAAGTCCTGACTTGCCAGTGATGTTTCCTGAAGGAAAACCTCGCCCATTTCTCTCCCCTCTCTGTTCCCTCCTTGCAGAGAAGGGTACAACGCATGGCGAGATGCAACCAAGCCAAGTGAGATCCTCACTAAATTGTGTAAAGACTACAGAATATGTGGACCCTTCATGCGGCCAGGGGAGATAGAAGTAGGAACAAAAGTCTTCAAGGGACAGACAGTCTTCACAGAAGATGAGAACGGTAATGAAGTAGTTCATAATTTTAAACTGCATTGTAGCAGTACCAAGAGACTACCCAGCTGGAGACCTGTTGTACAATGTACACTAAAGTCAGATTACTGGAACCTGTGTTTGCTTTGAAATACTCATAACTGTGGTAATGAAGGCTGTGTCTTTATTAGCTATTACAGTACTTTAACTGCAGAGAATCTGTAGGCTGAGAAAGTTAATGCTGATGACCTGACATCCCCATGGTAGGTGTTGAGGGATACAGTGGATTAGCTCCTGTCTGATCCCATGGATGGGGAGCCCAGGATTGGTTGGAGTGCAGCAGACCCTCTTGGAACATGTTTTTTTGGCTTAGTTTCTTCTGAAAGAAGTGCAACTTGCATGCACTGAGACCTTTCCACACAGCAAACCAAAGCATGGGAAGTCAGGGGGACTGTTTTCAAAAATGCATTCCTTATCTAAATTAAAACACTAGTGTGGACAGACCTAGGCAGAAAGAAGAAGGAAGGAGGGAAATACAGATATGAAGTGGTTCCTGAGGGTCAGGAGCTGGTCAGGACAAGACACGTTCTTTGACTTCAGCCCTCTTTTCTTAAGGTGTGATTACAGCTTTCAATTTTTGTTTTGCTCTTGCCATCACAAAGCAAAATGAGATGTAGATATAACCCCTAGGGCCTATTTACTCTCAGGTCCATCAAAATCCAAGTCTCCTTGTCTTTCATGAACCATAAAAAAGCCTCACATTTGCAATTTTCTGTAAAAAGAATAGTTGACAAGTTCTTTTCTGTCTTCCTGTTAGAAACTGCTGCTGTAATGGTGAAATGATATTCTGTGTTTCATAGATAAACTGCTGCCTAAATGCTAATTTTATAGTTACCCTGGTGGGTACCCTTATTTACAAGAATTAAATACATTTCAAGACCTTTCTTTACTTAGCTGGGATAAATAAAATCTTCCTTTTAACTCAAGCAGATTTTTAATTACCATCTTTAATAATTAAAGGAACATATTACCAAGGAGTTCAACATTGTAATTCAGCTTTCTGTTTTTTTTGTTTTACTCTTTTCTATAGAGAAGCCAGTTGAATCATACGAACATCTCTCCTTAAAGGTTTTACGCGCTTGGGAAGAAATCCCTGGAGCTGGATACAAACTGGTCCCAGAGCATATTGAGACTCGGCCTCTCTACCACAAGGATAAGCCAGGCATGGAACAGGTAGAGCAGCTTAGAGATGGTGGTGATGGTAGACCCAGGTGTAGTTTTCCTTTTCTCCAGTTACTGGGGTTTCTGTTTGTATCTGCAAACTCATAGAGACAGCATCCAAATGTTGAACCATACATAAAACTTCGTACAGCATCAACCTGGAAATTGTCACACGCATATGAATACAGCCAGTTACCTAAATACACAGTAATCATGTAAGATGTGACTGCATATTTTAATTCTTTTAAATGCTTTAGCTAGTTAACACAAGCTGTTGTGCTTGTATCTAGTTCTCTTTTTCCTTTCACCATGTACTATTTTGATATGGAATTTTACCTTGAAGTTGCCAATGTTTATGGTCAATTCCGACTTCAGCAGATTCCTGCAAGATTGACAGAATATGTGTAAGAAAAAATATATTGTATCATAAGTTTATAGATGAAATCATAGTTATGAGATAAATGTAACTGAGCTGGTTGGTGCTCATAGACAAAGTGGTTGTTTTCAATGTCAGAACTACATTTGAAGTCTCTCTAAAATATGATTACAGAGTTGTTTTTTTCCCAAGGGTCGTGTACAGATGTGGGTCGACATGTTTCCTCAAGATATGCCTCTGCCAGGACCCCCAGTGGACATTTCACCAAGAAAACCCAAAGGGTAATAGTCTGTGCTTTCCTCCCAGCACAGTGGCATAAGTCTTCAAAGACTGATTCCTTCTGAAGTGTCTGGAAAGAACTATAAAGAGATCTATCACAGGACACTTCTGTCATACTGAGAAAAGTTTTCCTGGGTTCACATGACTTCAAGTCAAAAGAGAGCATCCACTTCCGTCTCTTCTATTAAAAAACTCAAAGAACTGTGATTTTAGCATCAAGGGATAGAACACGCCTCCTTTAGAAAGATCATTTTTTCATATAGAGATTGCAGGTGGATAGAGCCAAGAGCCCCTTAGTAGTTCTCATGTTGTCATCCACTTGTTGAGCTGAAAGAATTACATCTGGTTTCACTACCTCTTACAGCTAGATAACGTACTTGACCCTGGTTGAGATCTTTAATCTTCTGCAATAGTATTACAGTTATTGGATTTCCAGCATTTGGTTCAAAGATAAGATCAAGAAACACATAAAGCAGCAACAGACATAAGAGGTACATTAGTGTCCTGTTTGCTGGGTTAAACCACGACAATTAGGAATAACTGTCTCTCAAATTTCAGATTTGTACTTATGCTGCTTTATATTCAACATTACATGTAGCTCTTCAAGCTAGTTTAATGTTTGTAAATGAAACACAGAACAGACCAATAAAGTTTTCAGCCCATCCTGCATCAGCTTTTTTCCTGAGAATTCTAGATCTGAAGCAGCATCAGGCACTATTCCTTTACTATTTATGTTTGAACAAGAAACAATGTAATAAAAACTTGTTTCTTCTCCCTTCCTTTTACAAAAGGCAAGATTTGACAAAAATAAGAAGTTACTTTCTTCAGACCAGAACTTTCTGTAAAGCTCCTTAACAACAAGCATTTTCCAAGTCAAAAAGATTTAAAACTAATCATACTCGCAAAACCAAAATGTTGCTGTCTTTGTAGTCTACATAAGCAAAGGAAAAATATTGTCAAAAAGTTAATGGTGAGAAAGAAAGTAAACATACAAACACAAGTTACACACTTTGCTAAGAAATGCATATTTGCTGCAGCAAAACAGGCTCCAGTCTCCACAAAGTTTCAAAGGCTTTGTGGAAACATTTTTTGTTGATGATTTTCAACTGAACAAGGATCTGATAGTGCACTGCAGACGAATGTCTCCTTGGCTACTGCAGAGGCTTGGTTTTGATGGTTGACATCTCCTTGAGAGCCCCATGACTGGTAACTTCTGGGGCAAACTGTTTCACACCTGAGATAGAGGCTATTTCCAAGATAACACATCGTATACTGATGTTCGAAAAATCATATACTGGTGTTCTTAAACATACTATTTTTTAAAATGTTGCAGTTCATACAATGTCTCAAGGCATACCATACCCAAACTTTCGAATATCAATTTTATGTCACCTGCAACATCTGTATTTCAGTTCAAGCTTCTAGAGCTCTGGACAGCCACCAAAAATATCTGTATATAGGGAGTAGAAAGGATGAGAAAGCTTTAATTCCTTTTACTGTTGCTTTTAAAGATGATTGCACTTGCTTAAATGAAAAATATCTCTAGACAGTGCTTCTCTTCCCTGTTAATGCATTGGATTGCACCAAATACAATGTTTTTAGGCATTTCTTCTGAAGAGCACCTCCCAGGGAGCTCTGGTTTTTATTAGCAAGCTTCTCACTGTTTTGAAGACTGCTTTGATGATGTTGTTCAGATCAACTTTGCCTTGTTTCACTTGCAGCATTTTTGTGAAAAGAATTGAAAAGGAACAGGCACATAAAAAGCAAGGAATTTTCCATCCCTCCACAGCTGGCAGTGACCCCGCTGTCATCCAGCTTGATCCAAGAGACAAGAGGAGCCACCATCCCCACTCTATCACCAGACTCTTATAAACAGAAGGGGCCTGAGGCTGATGCTATTTTAAGAGTTTTGCACAGATACAACATTTCTCACTTTACAAAAGCATGATTTGATAGATTTACATCAGTGTCGGACCAGAGCTTCAGTATACACAGGCATATTAAAAAATGCTTTAGAAGACCATTTGCTGGTGTCATATAAGCTATGCAAATTCCTTTTTCTATTCTTTTTCAGCTATGAACTGAGGGTGATAATCTGGAATACAGAGGATGTAATTCTAGAAGATGAAAATATCTTTACAGGGCAAAAATCAAGTGATATCTATGTAAAAGGGTAAGTTATTCAGGACTTGTCTTCAAAAGGGCAAATAATAATTCATTTGAAGATCAGCCAAAAAAATTATGTTGTGAGAATATCTGAGGAGCTATTTCTGTGACCTTGGCACTTTGCTCTAAATGCTGTCCAAATTACTTATCTATGTTGGATACTTCTGCTTTCCCCTCCCTCCCCTTCTTAAAATTGAGTATCTGTAAGAGAACACTTTCAGTGCTATTTTATAGTCCTTACTTTCCCCTCAGGCAGAGATGACAGAAGAGACCGAGCCCATAGTTTAGCAAGCAGAGATCAAACACAGAATTTGAAGTATTAGGACTTACACAGATGCAGAGAGGTATAAAATAATCAGATAAAAAGGAATTATGACCACATTAGAAACAAGAAAGCAGATGTATTCCAGGCTATTTGCATAGGAAATATTTTTTAGCCTCATGTGGGGAGTGTGTGTTGGTGAATGACCATGGCCATGCTGGGGAGAACATTGCTTGGGCACTTTCTCCCCTCCATCTCCTTCCTGCTGCAGACAAAATGCCTAACACAGCTTCAGAGATGTTACTGCGATAATCAGTAAGCGGGAAGGATTTCACATAAACTAAATGAAAATAGAGCAAAAGAGGAACTTGACCCTCAAATCAGCTCTTTCCTCAGATTGTAGCAAGTTACTTCCTAAAATTACTTGCCCATTTTGGAGTACTGCTTTGCACTTTCTGCTTCTGAGCAGGACTTGAGTGCAGGTACCAGATAGGGTTGGGTAGAAACTATGGCAAGTGGCAGTAGGAAGTATTGGAAATACCAAGTGAGAGACTGGTCTTAGATTTCTTGCTGTGTTTCCATGACTAGAAAGTGAGATTAACATGCCGGCATAAATTGTGTCATTGTGGAGTCCTGGAGAAATCTGAATTTGTAGAGCACTAGGCATAGAATGTTGCAGCCAGTGACCAGATGCAAAGAGCTGGAACTGGGAGCACTGGGACTGACAGAGCAGTGAAGGGAGGATGTTTTCCACTTTGCAGGTTCTGAAAATCACCTGAACATAATACGAAATCCAATGTAAGCATAAGGACAGAGCAGTCTGGTAGTAGCTCTTAATGCTTTCTAGGGTATGTCTACATGCATTTTACCAGGGAAACTTGCATTAGCTCTGACCAAGCTTTGTGAGGCACCAGGAGTGGTATGACTCCTTTGGAGCAGGCAATATTAGCCCAGGTGAAGAAGGCACTAACACAACCACATGGCCCCCCACGTGCTGCAAGTGCAGTTATTGCATAAAAAGGCTGAGCAAACCTCCCTGTGCAGTTCCCTGAGATGAGCTACTTTGAAATCACTGCTTTTCACACAGATACATCTAAATGAAGACACAAATCTCATTATGCTCAGATAGTGCATGTGACACTGAATCCATCACCAGGCATGGGTTTGCACTGGGGTCAGTGCCGTGCTTGGGATTGTTACTCGTTTTCTCAATTTTTTTAATTTTTTTTTTAAATAATGGGAAAGGCAAATCTTTGGATGTAGCACAAAAATTCTAATCTTTACTCAGGCTGTGATAAATCATCTTCAGAACTTAAACATACCTAGCAGGATTATTACCTCAGTGGATCTATTCAGAAGAGAAGATTATGTTTAGGAAAGCATTGCTCTTTTGTAACTTAACTTTGCACATCAGATGTTGTGCACACTGTAGCGAAACCAAGAGGAAGTCACAAGATAAGACAGGGAGACTTCTCCAGACATATTTATGGCATATTTACACCCCCCAAACCACAACTGCAAATGGTTTAGATTCTAATACTGAGCACTTTAATCAGTCCCGGGATATCGACAGAGAATTTATTAGTGTAGCACAACATGAATACAGGGTGAGTAGTAGAGGATAAATGGCTGATGCTGTCTTTGCCTGTCCCAAAGAAGACAGATGTCTTGGTCCATAGTAAATGGCCAAATGGCATATTGGGGTCTGATCAAAATTAAAATCACGTTCTCACCCTCAGCTTTTGACCATCACTGGCCATTGCTGCAGCCTGTGCCAGGGCTGGGAGGTGGCCGAGATCACCGATCCAGGACTGTCACTCCGTGTCATAGCCCAGAATGTGGGATACCAATTACCACATACTGCTTGGGGAGGAATTAGTAAATGATCATGCCTGTAACTGAATAACAACAAACTCAACTCCAGCTCCCGTGGTGACAGTAATGTATTTCATTATGTGCTTGCCATAGGTGGATAAAGGGCTTGGAAGAGGACAAGCAGGAGACAGATGTACATTACAACTCCTTGACAGGAGAGGGCAACTTCAACTGGCGCTTTGTGTTCCCATTCCACTATCTCCCAGCAGAGAAACAAATGGTGGTTAGTAAAAGAGAAAACATATTTTCCTTGGAAAAGACAGAGCGCAAAATACCTGCTGAGCTGGTGCTTCAGGTGTGGGACTTTGAAAGACTCTCTTCAGATGATTTCTTGGGTGAGTATGCAATGGACCTACCCGAACTTCACCTGAGGTCTCACCAGACCTGTATTTTATAGAGGTATGTACAAAGAGATGGTTGAACCCCAACTTTTGCTTGTCTTTCTCTGAGGCACCACATTGTGAACTTACACATTTGTTGGAGAGGGAATAGTTAGAAACTCCAATGAGATGTTGCAAAGGCAATATAAATGAATGGCTGATGGTACAGAGAGAGCCCCAGCTCTGAAGCTTGGGCCCAAGCTCCTGCATTGCTCCATGTAACTTCACCTGGAAGCTGCTGTTTGAATTCCTTTGTGCCTGTCTGGTCTGAGTGTTATCACTTTGCTTCTCCCTCCAGGCACTCTTGAACTGAACCTGAATGGGTTCCCTCGAGCAGCAAAGACAGCCAAGAGCTGTGACCTAGGCATGGTTGTGGCAGCAAGCGAAGACAACAAGATCTCCATATTTCAGCAGAAGCGCATCAGAGGCTGGTGGCCTTTCATCAAGGCTGGGGAGCTCACGGTAGGCAGCTCACTGCAGATGAACAGCTTTTCAGAGCTTTGCAGAGATCCTGAGACCGACACATGCTAATTTGGATACAGCATCTGAAGAACAACCACCACCATAGGGCTCCTCCAAATGCTCCAGTGGTCCCCATATACTTGGTTCAGATAATCCCAGGCAACCAGAACACTTTGTAATTTATTTTTTTTTTCCTTTCTTCCACTGTTCGTCCCCCAGCACATCGGATGGGGAGAGTGGAAAATCAGGTGTTTCCAGCCAGCTTTATGTCAGCTGAGGAAATCCTGGGAAGAATCTCACCTGTTTATTTATTTCTTTTCTGTTTATTTCTCACTTCAACCAGGG
Source organism: Mesitornis unicolor (assembly GCF_000695765.1). Lineage (NCBI taxonomy): Eukaryota > Metazoa > Chordata > Aves > Mesitornithiformes > Mesitornithidae > Mesitornis > Mesitornis unicolor. The sequence goes on from NW_010169660.1 coordinate 23,972, forward strand.
TGAAGGACCTGATTTTGAAGTCTACCATTATTGTCCTTGCTAGTGACACATCTCTAGTAGAAAGTGCACAGTCCCCTCTTCCTGTTCAAGTCTGCTTAGTAAGGTGCTTTTTTGTTTGTTTTAGTGGCAGGATTCAATTGTTATAAAGGAATGCAAAGGACAATGACAGCTCCCCAAAACCTCTACATTACTTGTTATGTTAGAAGTATCCTCCTAAGAAGAATATAAATGCTGCCACACAAATTTTCATTTAACTGAAACCTCTATCATAACAGGGCTTGCAGCAGTATGTAAATCTCACTCAGCATGTACCTAGCCATTTATGCCAGGGTTTTCTGTTGCAGCTTCTCTTCATAATGTTGTAGTGTTTCCTGTGTATAACCTGGAGCTACACTGAAATTCTCAGTGTTTAACACAGCTTCTTCATTTTCCTTCACCAGCTCACACAGCTCTGCTTTGTGCTTGTTTCCTGCTATGTCAGCTAGCTAAGAAAAATGTGTGGTGATGTCCTACTATGGCCACAGAGCACCTTGGGAGCTTGAACTCAAACCTGGGCATCCCTGCAGCCCAGTTCTGGCATTAGCATCATTGGAGTCTTTTTAGGTGCATCCAGATCGCTGTGGGGACATAGCGAGCTACCAGCTACCTTCCTGTCGTATAGCCCTCTACAAATTCACCTGCTTTGGCCCTTTTTTAGGGGATCTCCCTCCCCTTCTAGACTTTCAGTGACTCTTCAAGGGTTTTTCTAAACCTCCCTCTTCCTTCCTGTTTCTGTTCCTCCCAGCAAGAAGAAAGTTTTAATAAAAAGTGCCATATTCATTGCTGCCTTCAGATTGAAAGTGATGATGTATATTCCATGGATTTTGTGAATGGATTCCACTCCCAAATTCCTTCTTTACCTCCATTTTCTCAGTTCTAGTACAACTGATTCTCTTTCTCCCTGTCCACTTTCATGTCTTGATTCCCTTTTCTTCCACTTTGATTCTTTTTATCTGCATCCTTCTTTCAGCCTGGTTCTGTGCTGACTCAGCCACTGGTGATGGATTGACAGTTTAGGTTTTTGATACCAAAAAAAGTATGGGGTAGGAAAATACCAAATACATGAAAAGCTATTTGTCTGGTTTTCATCCAACACGGATTTTATGAAGTTGATTTGATTTACCCATTCTTAATTGTTACTGGATTCTTTAAATCTTGGAGCTCTTAATTTTTTCTCTTTGGCCTCATTAAATTATACTGGCGATAGTACTGAAGAACAGACCTGGATGAACAGGGAAAAGGGAGAGCTTCTCTGTCACCTAACTTATGCAGAATTATCATCAGATTTGTTGCTGTAAGTGCGAGGGGAAAACAAAGATTTAACCAATATTTAGGAAGCTCTAACTTCCATATCAGAAGTTAACAGTTGGTACAGAGTCCAAATAACTCAAAATACATGTTTTTACTGCAAGGTGTAGCAGGCATAATCTTTTATAAGTGCTAATGTTTTATTGGTCACTCAACACACTTTAGTGGCTTGTCACAGTGAAAACAAGTGATAAAGCAGCAGTTAGATTCCCTTGTGACTTTTCAGAATCCTAGACATGATCAGTAAGTTGGTTCTGAACAAAGTTGTCCTTCTGTCACAGCTCTAAGTACCATCTTCTGGCCATCCATGAAGAAAATTGACAGAATCCATGTGCTGACCCCCTGTTCTTTTAGCTTGAACAGAGCTCTAGGACTGTGTGATGTTTTCTGCACTAAGATTTAATTTCTAGCCATCTTCCTTCTATAAGCTGAGACCCCACAGCTCAGCTGCTCCAGCACTTGAGACTGGATGAGTCTTCCCCTGTTGGTGGACCCTTGTCCACGCCAGCAGCACAACTTCCAGCTCTGCTGTTCAGCTTTGCTGGGATGAGTGATACAAAGGAGACAGGTCTGCTCAGATCAATTATGTTATAATTTAGGAAGCAGAAAAGATGGGTCTGGAAGGAAACATACTACTTCTCTTTCGTCATGGTCCTTGAGAATAAGTCGGGAATTTGGTACTTGGGTTTTCCTTTGTACTTTCTCTTTATCTGCGAAGACTTTATCTTATTTTCATTAATTAATTTCTTTCACCCTCAGCTGGTTCCATAATTTCTCCACAAGATGAATCCTGCTGTGTTTTAATTTATAATAACCCAGGACTAGATGCTTACATATGATGTCTCTGATCCAGGGCAAGGTGGAAGCTGAGTTTCACTTAGTCACAGCAGAAGAAGCTGAGAAGAATCCAGTAGGCAAAGCCCGAAAGGAGCCCGAGCCCTTGGAGAAACCCAAGTGAGTAGGAGCATATGCATTAAACAAGCTGGGGCAGGGGCATTCAGATGGAAATGGGAAAGAGCAGCTCTCCTTGCTCTCCTCCTGGCTTTTCTCCTCTTTCCTGCTGTAACTTTGAGCAAGCCATTTGGCCAACTTGTGCATCACTGGGCTCCCTCATGATGGGGCTGGCTGCCAGCACTCGTAGCTGGCAGCACTTTCCAGGTCAGCCGAAATGCCTTCCTCTGGAAGCCCAATGTATTGCATTGCTGCACATTTGTCCTCAGCTAGAGTTCACACGCAGGCTCATTCCACAGCTGAGCTGGCACATGATAATCCCTGAAACCACTGTATAATTTATGCATACACCCAGCACCTCTGTTTGATCTCCTATAAAAATCAGAGGGATGATACTTATTACAGTAAGAGAATAACTACAAGCTATTAATGTTTAAGTGCTTTAAAATTACTGTAAGAAATATTTTCCATGTCTGTTTGTTTTTTAATCTGCCCATTAGGAGTCTTAGTATTAGAAAAAAAGAACTATCTGCACACATTTGAAGGTGTCTTAGTTGGTACATATCAGTGGAAAACTGACCTCTGCATACATCAAGTTTGCATTGCATCAGGGAACATTTTACCTTTCAGTATTTAACACATGAAAATAATGTTATCAGCTGAGATTTTTGCAGTCAGAAAAAACATATTATTATTTTGGCTCAAGCACTTCTTTCTGCTAAAGTAATAAGCTACAAAAAAAAAGAAAAAAGAAAAAGAAATAAATAAATTGATGTTATAATTCCTGCTACTAAAGCTTCTAAAAATCAATTCCTAATCTTAATGGTAATCATTGTACATTCTGTTTAATTTTGTTGGTTTGAGATATATCTCAGGATAAACATCAAAAAGGGGAAAACAGCAGAAATCTAGAATTCCAAATACTGCTACAAAGGGTATAAATTTAGCCTGAAAATTAAAGGTATCAGAAATGTGTTGAAAATTTGCCTTGGAATGACTTTAATCAGTCATTTCACCCAACATCTTTACCTAAAGGCAGGATGAGTTATGCCTGACAAACATCTGTCTGCGAGATTCCCAGTAGTGGAAAATAAAGCACTGTCTTGCAGAGAAGACTGGGATAGCTCTGAGATATGTGTGGTGGGAAGCAAAGGCACTCTCATTTTCCTCTCACTTTTTCAGGCCCAGGCCACGCAACCCCAGGTAGCCGGGGGCTCCAGGCCTCTCTGTCTTATCACCTCAAGGGCATTTTATCCACAAATGTGTGGTTAGGCCCAAAGGTTGTCACTAGTCTGGTGGCCCCTTCTCTGCTGCACAGCCACCCTGGAGGTGTTTTGACTCAGAAGCCACAAAACCAGAGTCTTCCTCCAGATCTTGCCCTAAGTAACTAGAGAGGCTCCACATCTAGGTTTTTATGATGAAATACACAGCATACACACGGCTTAGTTCAGTTCTACTCTTAACCGAGATGCATGCCTCAATTAAATTAAAATTAGGGTAGGGCCAATCTCATTTGACATCACCCATCTCAGAAACAAGCAGGCTCCTTTTGTACCTGCTTATGTACAGCTATGTACATACCTCTGGGGAGTCACCGCATTTTCCTAACACACATCTCTTAAGATGGGATCTGGGGAAAGAGGTGATGTCCTCCAGAAGGTAGGTCCTCCTCTCCATGTGCAGACAGCCCATGACTGACCAGGCTGGGCACCTAAGTTTCAAAGTTGAGCAAAATAAATCCGAGGGTTACTAAAACAGTATCAGCATGTGTATAGTAAATACTATTTTAGCTAGATGCTCACTTACTGGAAAGAAAATAAACTAATAGCTGAAGACATTGCATGCCTCAGTTCCCTAAAGCTGGTATTAAAGTTTACCAGCTCAGTGCCCCCGAGTGATGGAAATCTCTTCAGAAAAAAGTGTATCTTGAGGAGCTCTGTGGCAGGAGCTCCGTATCTCTGTGCCAGTACTACAGGTTCACTTTTTTTTTTTGCCAATCATGTAGACTCACACAGAGAAGCAGAGATATTTTCAGATTGTTTAGCATAATTAAGTTTTTAAATTAAGAAACAAAATAATTTCAAAACCAAAATTACCATCTAGGAGCTACTAAACACTAGCAGACTCTTTCATGTACCAGAGCAAAGGTGGACAAATATTAAATGTCTAGGACCTAAAGAGAAACATGCAAATGAGAAAGAAGGTGCAGTGAGTGTGACTTCCTGCTGGCCAAAGCACTATGAGGTTGTCCATCTCTTCATCTCTGCTGATCAAGAGAGGATGCTTTTCTGGATGCACTCTATTATAATAAATATGCTGCTATAACTGTTACTGACTTCTATTGCCTACATTGCAAAGAAAACAAATTAAATGAGCAACAGTCTGGCTTTTTCCTCTGTCTTTAAAGGTTATGAAAAGCCCTTTAGTTGTTAAAGCATGTAGACCAATGATTTTTTTACTCAACTCTGTGATTCAGTAAGTTTTACTCTTTAAAGTATCTATTTTTTTAATAATTCCTTTAAACACTGAGGGCTTATTTGTTGATTTATTTCCAAGTCATTTCCACTTCAATATGAAACACAGTCCTTAATTAAAAGATATTCAGTTGGCCTTTTAGATTTACAGACTTTCTGTCACATTGGCATTCCCTTCCACATGCTGAATGCTGAATTCTCCAGGTGCCTAAGACATTGCTTAAATTCCTTAAACAACTTTCTGGAATGAAACACTGCCCTTGCTTTTTGTGACCTTCAGTCTTAATTTCATTCTCCGTACTGCTGCACCATCTGCACAATTACAGTGATATTGGATATGAAAGGCAACCTGCACCCAAGTTTGCTGGTGGTGTTGCTCCACACCACTGTACTCATCAGGTCATCCCATCATACAAAGCTGACAGATGTTGCCTCAGCTCATCGCAGGGCTAGGGCTGTTGAAGTCAGAGACATAGGGACCTCTAACACAGGAGAGGTTATGCCAATGTTTCTCCTGAGGAGAACATTGTTTTCCTCTCTGTATACAGCCAGCTTTGCTGTACAGTGTGAAGAAACTCTGGGCTATGGAGCAGGATACAACACGGGTCGACATTTGGAAAACAATTAGGATTGTAGAGTGCGGATATTCTCCACCAGAGAAGGTGGCTCTTGTTTACGCACCCAAGCAACTACCTAGATTTTGGGTTTCATCTCATCTCCTTTTTTTCAGGAGGCCTGTTTTAAATTTCCCTCTGAAAATATGCCACTTTGGGCCATATGCCAGGCCTGAGCTGGCTCTGGCTGTTATGACATCAAGAGTATCACTGAGCAATCAGATTTTTTGTAGTGGCTCATTACTCCTCTTGCAATGCTAAATTCCTTGCAATTATTACAAAGCTTCTGTACTCAATGTCAAGATGTCTGCATTTCTTTAGGATTTATCATGATCTTGTCTGTGCTTTTGAACCCCATATCTTGCTTTAAATTGGAGTAGTTATGAAGTGAACTGGAATCTCATTCTGAGTGGTGTGGGGAGCTTGGGCTTGGGGATGGATGGAAAAAGAGTAACCTAATAGTATGTGAAAATCATAGAGTTCCCTCTAAATTCTTTAGTGGTGTCATGGTTTAAAGGTCCTCAAATATATGTTTTGCAGTGGGGTAGTTTTGGAAATAGGTGGATCTGCCTTTACAAAAGTTTTAATCCTTTTTTTTCCTTCCCCTATAGCCGTCCAGACACATCCTTCTCTTGGTTCGTAAATCCTTTGAAGTGTTTGTATCACCTGATCTGGAGAAATTACAAGAAGTACATCATCATCGGCATAATTCTGCTTATTCTCATTGTCTTCCTGGTGCTCTTTATCTACACAATGCCAGGTGCAATCAGTGAGAGGATAGTTGTAGGATGAGCGTAGGTTATGGCTCTCATTGTAACCAATCATATAGAAACACTTCAGTTAAAAATAAAAGTCAGGCATACAGAATTAATCAACCTGAAATGCATCTCATTCCTTGCAAAAAGAAAATGTAACTATCCATATCAGAAACTGGAGCTCTCTTAGAATATTTTAACATCTTATTTGGCTGCTCATTCAGACCCAAGCCTTAATGTACATTATCATTAACATACTGCTGCAACTTTATTGACAATGAAAGTTTGATTCTGCACATAAAACTGAGTTTGAAAGTAAATTCTTTAATGGTATGCAGAAACTGATTTGCCAGTCAAGTATTTATTATTACAGACAAATGATTAAATATTAAGAGCAAAATCTGTACACAAATATAAATGTATAGTTCAGTCTTTGCATAGTTTTGTAATTAATTATTTGAACTGTTTTTTCAATTACCTTATAATGGCATGATTATTTTGAGAGAAAAGGTTTATTAAAAAAAAACTCTAGTGTTAAATTGTCTCATTTGATGTCATGTGCAGAATTCACCCTGCATCTTTCAGTAGGCGCTCTGGGGTCTATAAAGACATCTCATGCATGTATAAATGAGGTAAGTGCTGGTGGCAGGGGGAGGTAGAAGCAGGGATGGAAAGGACATTTTTCAGCTGCTGTTTGAAAGTGTTGGAGGTTGCTGGAGGAGAGGGATGAAGAAGATGGAGACAGCCACAGGCACTGCGGTAGCAAATGTCCCTTGCAAAGGAGAAGGGACTGGGAGAATCCTGCTGCTTGGCAAGCAGAGGAGAAGAGGAATGGAAAGGAGAAGGGCTTCAGAGTGGAACAAATCACGGGGGTTTAAAGAAAACGAGGCATAAAACCTTACACAATTGTCAATGTGAAAATCCTCATCCTACTTAAAAATACAGAAAATGCTGCAGCCTGTGTCATGCACAAGGCAAGGCTTGATAACCTGATGACCCCACTTGGCCTTAAAATGAGTGATTATGAATTTGAAGCAGCTATAGAAATCTCCTCTGGTCTCATTGGTGGTTAGACGTGTTGTAAAGGTGACCTTTGAGAAAATGCTTTCCACCATGCTCCACTCGCACGGAGTGCGAGCACCCTTTGCAAATTTTAAAGTATAAAAAAGCAAGAAAAAGAAATCCTAGAAATGCTGATAATTCTGCCAAGCTCAGGGTGCAGAAATACAAATGTAAGCATCTGCATCTTTCTCAGAGGTCACTTCTATGGGAAGCTTGTGTGGGACTGCGTGTACCTGGCCTGTTAAGGCTGGGCAATGAGCCTTTGTGCTCCCCTCTGGCCTACAACATAAGTAATTGCAACGGATGGCAGTGGAAGTTTCACAGAGAAAACAGCTTACATTTTGAAAGCATTTTAGAGGCTTATTTTGGATGGGATGAATTGCTCTGCAACTGCCTCTTCCTCATTCCACTGAGGACAGAGGCAGATGGCTAAAGGCAGGCTGAAAGCATCTCATCCTCACCCCATCCAGCAGATTGTGGCTGAGTATTTCTTCCAAATTTCATGTTGCATGTATACAACACATATAACTAAATTATTTAGGCATGTGAGTCATTACATTACAACTAGACACGTGGTGAAGGACCACACTGGATGAGTTTTACTGTTGGGGTATTTTCCTTTAGAAGTTCTTTTAATAAGACCAGGAAATTATAACACAATTACATGGTTGAATCTGCACTAGTTGTACTTAGCAATGCAAGAAGTGATGTGGAAAGGTACTGACCACCCTCGAGTCTGTCTTCGTCTCGCACCCATCTGTACTGGTCCCTCGCCTGGTGCAGTCTCTGCTTACACAGCATGTGGGACACATTCCTCTGAAACAACTTGGTTTTGATTTTGTGTTATTTTGAAATTGAGCCCGTATGAAACAGAAAAGGAAGTGTTGTTTCTCCTGGTATGTCTCATCATAGCATGAATTCTGGAAATGCAATTTAAAAGCTTCAATAAGAGCAAATAAAATTATTTTGGTGCATGAGGTGGGAGATGAATCGTGACAACCAGAATATGTTGTGACAGCTGTAAAGGCAATGGTTCTGATTTTTTCCAGTGTGTCAGGGCAGTAAGCCTGATCCTGCATGGCAGTGTCCATCTATCCTTTCTCTGCGTGTTTGCCCTTGCTGCCATGGACTGTGTGAAGCACTGGACTGTGCTGGCATGCCCTGCCCGTGCTGGTGGGTGCTCCTGCATGCCTGCAGGACCAAGCTTTGGCTCTGGACACCAGAAGCAAGCACATGGTAGCAGCAGCACTCTTAGGACAAGGTGGCAGAAATGACATCCCTCTGAGTCTGGATGAGCAGGGACCATGTTCCCCTTCGTCCCTTCTGTCCCAATGCAAATGACCATCTCCTTCACTCATGCTGCCTCTGGGGTCTTCAACCCCCAGCAGCACAACCATTCCTGAGCCCCTTGTATTGCTGCACGCTGAGGTCCCCTTAACCCCACATAGCCTTGCAGTCTGCGCTAAAAAGGCGATCATGCAACTAAAAAGGTCATCACACAGCCAAAAGCCATCAACTAACTCTTCTATGATTCTCAAACTGCTGACCACTCCACTCAATACATGTAGGCTGAGCTGGATAGCATTGTCGTATGGGAGAAAGCTAAATCAAATACCTTTTCATGATTTTCCAGATGGCTGCAACGTAGCTGGAGAGGTAGGGCTGTCAGTAAGTATTAAAGAGACAAAATAAAGCAGCACTCAATGTTAGTCTACTCATACCGATGCCAGATGTTACAGTGTTGCATCTTAAGTGAATTTATGTTGACATGGGCTTTGTGGTTAATAGAGCATGAGCTTTATACAGAGGATTGTTGTTATTGTCAAGGGCTCCTACCTATTTCATACAAAAAGAAGGAATCCTTGTCCTGAGCAGTTATCTCAACATTGGTCTGCAATTACGCTGGCTCTATTTTGAGGCCAGCTGGTACAACTGGGAGTTTTATCAACTGGTTTCTGACCACAGATAGCTCATTAAATAGCTGAGTGCTACCATTGGCAAATATAAGATCTGTGGATGTAAGATTGTGCTCTTGGAATGGGAAGGCTAGCCAGGAATCCCAAAAATATTTGGAAATAGTAGCCTATCACTCCTGAGCTGAAAAGGCAAGTGCTGCTTTGAGATATTTGGCTTGCAGGAATAAACACTGCCTTTTGCATCTTCTCAGGTGGGAGCAGATGTCACCCTTCTGCAGGGCAAACCTGGGAGATGGAGACATCTATGCCTCAACTGCTGAAGACAGACTCAAGTTTGGGGTGTAATAATTTCTGAGTGTTCAATTTCAGGCACCCTGTGTCAGACTTTTAGGAATAAACTCACCTCCTGCTGGCATTTAAGGAGGAGGGTGGGAACAGAGTCCCATGATTGAATGTTGCCTTTGCCTTTTGAGAAAGCACAGACAGTCAGGTTTTCATGCAAACCCAAAAACTGTTTAAATCTGTAAAAATTCCCATGCAGAGACACCTAACTATTGACCAAATTGTGCTAAAGGTGAAAGGATAGCTTTCAAAAATGTATCCTCCATTTTTCATTCTGTAAAGAAGGGATACTTTATTTTGAAAGCCTAGCCTTTTTATTTCCCTAGCTTCTTGCAAACATTTTATAAAGGGAAGATAGCAGTGTGACTGGCAGAAACTGTGGATAGCATTATCAATTAGTTTTGGTGGGATTACCATACTGAGAGTGGCCATTCATAGCTCAGCTGCATTAATGTACTGAATATTGAATTTGTGGATTGGCAGAACAATTTATCCTACAAAGCAAAGCAAGGGGTAAAAGCTAAGCTGCAAAACAGACTGTATACATCTTTATTCTGCAGTTATCAGTCTTCTGAGACCTCTGTGCTTCTTGGCAGACTTAATTCTTTGTGGTTTTCAAGTCCAATATGAAACAGCCTGGATTTCCTGGATTTGGGCAGTAGGGTATATTTTGTTTAATTTAGGTTTGGGCTTTTTTGTTTGGTTGGGTTTTTTTTTATTTGGTTGTTGGGTTTTTTTTCCCCAAAAATTTTCTTTAAAGTTAAGATTCTGGAAAAATTGAAGATATTTTTTCTGTAAAGATATTTCTTTCCTACTCAGAAAAGGTTTGAAGGCACTATGGCTGATGTTCATGCGATCCTGTCTCCAGAAGTTAGTTTATCTGAAGGTTCAACACCTGAGGGTCTCCCTATCGTTACACCTACCCACCGGAGGACTCCCATTTTATACTGCATGTAGGAGACCGTCTCAAACTTGCAGTAAGTGCAAGGTGTCCTCCACTTCCACTCTGATTTCAACATGAAGAAAGGTGGTCATGACCACCCAGGATATATTAAGGACATGTCAGAAAAAGGAATGCATTACCCAGGCCTTTGAATCCTATTCCTCAACTAAAGGTACCCTAGAGCCTTTTACATTTAACTATCACCACTCTGCTGTCTGTATAGATAAGAGACAGCTGTATTCATCCTAAATAGAATATTATAAAACAAATCTCCATCTCAGTGCACCAAATTGTTCCACAAAGCACAGAAATATCTTGAAACATCACAGCTGCTGCTTCTGAGGCGTTTTTTCGGACGGTGCTTCAGTCAGGGTCATGAAGCTAGCAGGGGTGAGGGGGGTCTGAAGGGTGTCTGCCCTGCCCTGCTTTCTGCAAATATTCTGTGCCTTGCTCCCAGTCTGCAAACTGCACTGCACCAGGCAGATTGATCTGTAGTGACTAACAACTATGTTAAAATGACTTTGACGTTTGGAAGAAACAAATTCCTTGATGAGGTGATAAAAGGATTTGTTTCCTTCACAGGTTAGTCACAGAAACAGCTTTTGATTGCCAGGAGGAGCTCCTTCCTCATTGTTCTGTGTGCTGGCTGTGGGCTCCAAAAGGGATATTGATGAGCCTGGCTGAATTGCATGCTTGCCTTCAGCTCCAAAGTGCGGAGTGCTGTCTCCTTCCAGACTACTTTATACATTTTCTATCAGCAATTTGTGACTGGGGAAAAGCTTGACCCAAGATCTGGTTCCAGGCTCCCAGACATTTGGTATATGAAAACCACCTCTCCCTTCCACTTTCTAATTAAGTTCTCCTCTCAAAAGCTAACAAGTAACAATTTTTTACACATTTCTGATGGATAAAGGATGATTTATAAAAAAATCTTCCAGGCTATGACTCTTTTAATCACTTCTGCAAGCAAATATGGACACCAGTCAAGGCCATGTTAATTAGCAGAAGCTGTGTCTGCTTCCTGGATGCCTCTGCCATGGCTCCAGGACTCCACAGCATTAACGGGAGCCACCCTCATTAAAAGCAAGCTGGAAAGGTGTCTGGCTGTTTCCTCTCTCCCACCGACAGAAGAGTGGCCTTGGATGAACTCTCTCTGAGGACACTGACCGACAATTCACTGGCAAATTCCGGCACCCTGCTCTTTCAGCGTTACCTGCTCATTGCAGCACAAAACACTTTTTCAAACTGCAGCTCCTCCGAAGAGCTGCACTTGACCTGCCAGTGCAGGAGGACCCCATTACCAGCAATGCCTCCCCTTTTGCTGCACTGGTGGCTGGTGCTCTTTTTGAAAGGAGCTGTCTCCTGTCAGTGAGCAAGGTGGAAAGCAGCAAGTCTACTGCATGCAACTTCTGGCTCAGGAGTTGGAGCGAAGGGGGAGCTGACATAGGGGATGGAAACCATCTCCAGTTTCCATGATCAGCCCCAGCCTGCATTTTCCATTGCCATTCAGGCACTGAAATCATGGCAGACCTGCGGGTGGGATCTGCAGGTGCTATTAGACTTCTTCCTCAAATGCCTTTTAAGAAAGGCATGTACAGAAATTTGGCATCCATTAATAGGTAAACTTGAGAGATCTCAATTGAGATTCCCATTGGAGATTGGGAAATACCATAATATATATAGAAATATGTTAAAAATACAGACCGAGAACTCTTCAGATGCCTACACTGCTAGGTGGGATGGTTGAACAGTGCAGTTATACTGCTGTCACCTTCATCCAGTGGTTTTCTTTCACTCAGTTCTTTGCTGTTTTCTGTAATTCTCATCCTGAAGGGTCTCTGTGTGCCCCCGGTCCCTGAACCAGGGCAGTCAGCCACCCTGGGGTACCACACCTCAGAGGGATCCCTTCACCCATGTTTTCTACCTGCAGCCGAAGTGGCTACAACTAGCCCAGCTGCCTGGGTTGGAAACCCACTCAAGCCTTCATCTCTGATCAAAGCACCTTGCACCCATGAGCAGTGGTTACAGGTGCAAACCTGCACTGCGCTAAGGCACAGATATGAGGCACAAGGAAATCCAGACAGGTTTGACATGCCCAGAGCAGTCTGGGCCACGCTGTATAGCTCTGCACTGCGATTTCCATTTTAGGAAAATATTAGAAAAAGAGCCAAATGCAAAAGCAACTCCAAAGGCTGTTGGCATGTCACAAGAGATAAGGATTTATTTTTTGTTTATGTATTTGTTAGTGACGTTTCTTTTTCTTGACAGATAAGTGATAGTTAATCCACTCCGAAAGAAAAAGCACACCGTTCTAGTATCCTGACAAAGCATTGGCCTGTCAATACAACTGTACAGCAAATAAACGTTGGCTTCATTTGGTGAATGTGATGAAATTTTAATTAGCCATTGCAATAAAACCTTACTCAAACATTAAACAAAGCACTTTTCAAAAGCCTGTGGCATCTTGACACTATCATTATGTTCTTGGCTCTTGGTGTATGAATAGCTTTACCCAAGAGAACAGTTCTGCCTTCGACCGACGGCTCTCCAGAGCTGGTACCCACAGTGCAGATGGATGCTCACTGCTTGTGCAAAAGTGCTATGCTATAGCAGCTTCAAAGGCTATTTCAGAGACTTGGAAGACAACTGCAGTGAATATCATACAGTAAAGTCAACATACTAAGCAAACAGTAATAATAAAAGCAACCCATTAATCAGAGGATTAGTGAGAGTCATCTTGTTCTGTTCAGTCCGCATATTTATCCACCTTCAACATCTTTATTTGTAAATGGTTTGCATGTCCCAGGCTCTGGTTTGGCTGATTTCTGATGGGGAATCGCACACATGTCCCATTTCAGCTATGACCACAAAGAGGGCTTGCGAACAGCTCTGGGAGCCTGGGTGGATATTGACGTATCGGGACCAGGTCTTGCTATTCTTAGCACCAGGAGCTGGAGTAGCTATTTGTGAGGAGCACTTATGGACTGGATGTGTAAAATGTGACAATATGGAAGATAGGATTCAAAGCCAGGTGCTGTGATTTTCCCTTCCAGAAGCACTACAGACCCTTAACAGATTTGAATAGCTGCCTTTTCCAGTGCTGTCCTGGGTCAACATCTCTCACTGGTGATGCTCACTGCCCACCAGGACAGACCTTTGGAGTGTGGGGTCAACACTTGTGCTCAAGAAATAGGAACTTACTAGCTTATCCAGTTGTTGGAGTTTTGGACATGAAAGTCTGAAAAGTGAAGCTGGGATGCTTTGTCAGCATTTCTTTTTTCTGTAACATCTGTGATCAGGAGAGGAAAGACATTTGTAAAACCAAAGATTGTGCAGGCAGCTACAAAGTGAAAGCTTGGGAACAAATATGTTTATAGTCCAAATCCCATTACAGAGCACTACAATTCCAGTGACAGTAGAGCCCCCACAGCCCCTCAGGTCAAAAGCCAAAACATCTTTATTTCCAAGAACCTCACTCTCCCCCTAAACACCTCTGATTTTTGGGCTGAAATTTTATAGATTGGTTTTAGTGTTTTCATTCCCATTCAGTGCTTAGAGAAGTAAGCTGGACCTGGGGACAGGAAGGTGCAGACTGACCAGAACTTGGGGCTGCTGTATCAGATTGGACCATAAGCCATCAAACCCAGCTGTCCACCAACTGGCGGGGATGCTGGCAGAGCTGTGCACAAAGCTGTATGAGGGGCACGGTCCAGGTTAAGTTCTTGCATCAGTCCTTGGGGTCCTGCACCGCAGACATGCTCCAGACTGTGAGATCTTGCTCTGCTGAATGTCCCCTTGCCCAAATCCGGTTCTTACTACATTAGGCAAATTATTTCCCAGCAGGTGTGGGGTTATCCATTGGATTTAAAAAGGGAAGTTGCACCTGTAAATCACTTGCGCCTGCAGTCACGGGGGTGCTGACTGAATTCCCTGTGGCATCTGGGCGTGTGTCAGACCCCAGACACTCCACCGTTTGTGCCAGTGACACAACCTTTCTAAGAAGAGGAAATAAAAAAGGTCTGACATCTGCCTGAAAGGTTGTTCCACCTGGTTAGTATTCAAATATGCTAATTTATTCACAGTAAGAAAATTATCTTGCTTCGCACAAAACTACACACTGACTGCTACCGTCACTTACATTACAGTAGCTTCACAAAAAGTGACAGGTTTGACTCTGGATTTACTCCCATTCATTTTGCTCCCCTTGTGAGGAACTTCCCGATGAGTCACCGTGAGCATCCTGAGGATGTCCCAGACAGGCTGGGGACTGGCACTTGGCAGAGAAATATCAATTCACTACTTGAGTCTTGTCTTGGAAAAGCTGTAATATTTAACAAGCCTTGCTGGTCATGCCTTGCTTTGCTAATTGAACCCATCCGACAGGGCTGAAGGACAAACAAAGTGTGCGACATGAATCCCACCCATTAATTAACTTCAGGTCACTCCTTGCTTTTAAATGTCTCCTCTGCAAGTTTCAGGGGCACAGGGCTTTTCCTGTAGCCCCTGACCACAAGACAACAAGGTTTCTAAATGACTTCTCACTCACTGCTAAAATTAAACATTCACCATTGCCAAGTGGTCAGCTAAACCCCCTGTTTCTTTGCTCCTGTGCCACTGGTTCCCAATACAGCAAGAGCAGACCAGTAATGCCTCCTTTGGAAGAGAGCAACCTTGCAGGATCTTCTTTCTTTTTAAATACTGATAGAGCAAGCTCATCTTCTACCAGCAAAGAAAAGTCAATGCACACCTGGTTTAACTGTGCTTATCGTTGCTTTGTGTGCTGCAGAATACCCACAGCATGTCATTTACTGAGCCTGTATTATTGACTTTCGTCATTTATTGGCTGTAAATTGAAGGATAAAAGCAGGTGGATCGTATCTCTACAGTCACTGGGGCAGGGAAACAGGCAGCCTGCTTGGAAATAAGTGAAAATGAGCTACAGAAAGTACATTTTGCAAGAAGGTTTGGCAGCACAAGTCAGACCCAGACCTGGAACACAGCCCCTGCCATCCCAACCCACAGCAGGAGCACAGAGGAGGAACCAACGCCAAAAAATCACAGTTGGTCCTGTTGCCGCCAGGTTTCAGACCAGCTTGAGTGCGACAGAAGCAGACCTACCAGCTGGGCTGAGGTGTCCTGTGGGATGTGTGATGGAGAACGAGCTCTGTCGTTGCTGAGGCTCCTCAGCATTGATCAGGATCAGCCTTTGACAGCACTAGCCCACTCCTATACATGATGGTCTCATCTCAGTGCTGTGGGTCCGATGGCTTTTCAGTGCTTTTGCAGATTTTTATGCAAGTTTCTCACAGGCTGCGTTTGTTTTGAAACCACTGGCAGTTTCTCTTGGAACAGAGTTAAATAAATTATAAACCCTGTCCCAGAAAAACAGGCAGCATTGTTTCATCAGTGCTTTTGAGGGGAGCAAGGAAAATTTGTCAGTAAAAATGTTATTTTAACCTGTGGCAGGTTAAGCACTTCATATGTGAGAGCTCTTTGATTGCAATGCTTGTAATTACATTACATTACTCAGAACTTTCACTGGGTTCTTGACTTATGAATATGCACAACTGTGATGTCTTTAATTAATCCATCAAAATACCTTTAATCCCAGGGTCATAAGGTCTTTTACACAGGAATCCTTGTAGGCTGGTTTCACTAGCTGCCACATGTCTCACTGAAAGGGAAGCAAATAGAGTGTGTGCAGTCGCAAGGCATCTGCTGGGCTGCATGCAGCTGGTGCACATCTTGCTTGCACATTGCAAAGCTCTCCCGGTGAAACCCTGAAATGATGATATGTCAGAGCATTTGTGCTCAACTAATTACTGGACAGACAGTATGGTTTGTGTGGCAAATCATCCCCAGCACAGCTTAAACACTGATCTGAAATGACTCTGCCAGCATTTAGCCCCTGGTGTAGCAAAGCATCACATGGAGAAGCAATTCTGCTCCTTCTGAACACAGTGGGACTTTCATCTCTGATGAGTGCAGGGCCTGAGATTGCAAGACCTCAGACAGTCAACAGATTGAGAGTGAGTAACTTTGCTGCTGAAGGCTTTGGAAGAAACCTCTGTTGCCTCTCATCAAATCTATGTGCTTCTGATAGCTTTGTATGTGAGAGGAAACTGAACATGCAGTAAAGAAAGAGCCACTGTGATTAAATCACAGAATCACAGAAATACAGAATAACAGAATTGCTCAGTTGGAAAAGACCTCTGAGATCATCATGTCCAACCGTTCCTGTCTACCCCCTAAACCATATCCTTAAGTACCTCATCTACCCACTTTTTAAATACCTCCAGGGATGGTGACTCCACCACCTCCCTGGGTAGCCTGTTCCAGCTTCTAACGACCCTCTCAGTAAAGAGCAATAAAGAAATGCTGCATTCTAAAAAAGCTGTTAGTAGCTTCAAGGTTTAACATTTTCAGACTTTTGTTGAGCAAGACTTAAGATGCGAACTGGGAGGAAAAACCCCAACAAATCTCTCTTAAAAAAACAACAAACCTTGCTAAACTCCTGCAGTTTGATACAGCCCTAGGGATCGATTTCCATTATCCAGGATCACGAGATGCAGCTCCGAAGCAGCGGATGGCATCACTTGGGAAGACACCGAGGCAGGACCAGCATCAGATGCCAAATTTGCACTGCTGTGGTGGCACTGCTTGTGCTTACCCCACCACCCCCCATTGCAGCACCTGACATGAGGTCCTCACCAGCCCATCCCCACCAGGAGATCTCCGGATGCTTCTCTGAGCCTAGATATGAGCTATTGCTGCAGATAACATCAACGGGACACGCTGAGATGAGGTGGGTGATGCCACAAAGCACTTTTAGCAGTCAGAGGCTGCAGAATTGAACCCTCCTAGTCAAGAGCATTTCAGTACTGGAAAAAAGAAGTGCACAGCACACACTAGGGCAATTCGAAGTAACAGCAGAGAGATATCTCCTGACCTAAGATTACTTGACAGCAGAAGTCCAGAACAAGCTGTTTCAGTAGCAGTCAAACCATCAGAGTTATGAGGTGGTGCTGGGTTAACAACCAGAGTTCAGCTGAGCAGGGCTGGGCCAATAGACAAACCCACTGTCTTCCTCTTTGGTTGATTTCAATCCTTTTATTGCAAAAGCTGGACAGAAGTCTAATTAAATTATTTCTCATATGTGGCAAAAGAATGAGTAACAGTTCAGTTTGAAAACAAGTAACAATGGAGAATATGACCAAATGAATGAGGCGGAGTACATTCTAGCACACAATTTATGATTTTCAATAACATCTACCACTTTCACTACGTTTTTATTGGGATGTCAATTTTTATCTATAATCCATGCCGTGCTTTCACTGATCGTCTCTTATTGTTGACTGAAATGGAGAAGACTCATGCCAGACAGAATCACAGAATCACAGACTATTAGGAGTTGGAAGAGACCTCAAAAGATCACCCAGTCCAACCCCCCTGCCAGAGCAGGATCACCTAGACCAGGTCACACAGGAACAGGCGGGTCTTGAATGTGTCCAGAGAAGGAGACTCCACAACCTCTCTGGGCAGCCTGGTCCAGTGCTCTGTCACCCTCACAGTAAAAAAGTTTTTCCTCATGTTCAGATTGAACCTCCAATGTTCCAGACATCTTTCATCTCATCAGAACTCCCTGGAATATTTAATATATTGGCCTGCCATAACCCAACTGGTAAAGCATAAAGTGACTGGTTTCACTAAAGGGCAAAATTTGAGTCACCTACCCGGAGTATTCCTATCTGTTCTTTTTTCCTCATCTCCTGTTTGTAGAAAAAGTAATTCATAGTTATATGCAGTTATATTTTTTTACTAAGTCCTTTACTAGAGAAGTCGTTATGCCCATGCAGTTACTGGGCTGCAGGGACACTAAATCCACCCACCCTAATGAGGATGCTGGTGCTGCAAATGCATCGCTCCCTCCACTGCAGACATGCTGCAGCACCAAGATCAGTCATTCTGGCATCCTAAAGCAAATCCCTATGCAAACATTTATTTAAAAAATAAAGATTATAAAAATTATTGAATCAAGACAAGGTATTTAAGTTAGGACACCATCTTTTTTTTAGACCAACCAGTGCAAAAGGAAGAATTAATCAAGTTTTGGGGCACATGAGAGCTTCTTCAGATCTGCAATAGAATCAGGAGGCTTCACAGGCAGGTAACAGCAGAGTAAAGCTGTCACAGTTTAATGAACTGTTTATCAGACCATTGATGAAGCGTGGTTGGTACCTCTCAAGTGGAGAGATATTGACAGAATGGAGAGAAAGGAGATGAGGTAGATATTGCCTGAGGAAAGAGAAGGCAAGACAGTGCAGAAAATGTGGACCGCTGAGAGGTTATCAGGGAGAAGGGAAATTGAGTGCCATAAAAGCAGTACTGCTATAGAGCCACTGATTTTTGGTGTGCAATAAGAATATGAATTTTAATTCCCAGGCTCATATTTGGCCCAGGTTTTGTAAGTATACTTAATTCATTTTTTGAGAGAACACCTATGAGCATCTGGATTTCAGGAAGATTTTAAAAAATATCTGCATAGCAGTTTACCTTAGCAGGAACATGTGTGTGTGTGTGTCTGAATGCAGTATACTTTGCTGCTGCTGGAATATCATGTACATTCAAATAATATCTTCCCATAACCCATCACATTGTCTTCAGAGGAGATGTACATCCACTCTGAAGAGCTGAAGAGGACACAGCCAGGAGGTTGGTTTGTGTTCAATGCCCCTCTATGGCTATTGGTACTGGGAGTAGCTGCTTTAACCTCGATAAAACCAGTCCACTCAAAGCCTAGTGAAGCAATGGGAGGTTTGAACCAGGCCATCTTCATAGTCACTGTATTGTGCTGACCTTGGGAATAACTGCACTATTTTGAAGATATACAATTAGAGTTGAAAGCTACTTGTTCTCTTCCCAGTGTGTCTGCAAATGAACACTTTTAAGTAGCAGATTTTTGCAGCCAAACTACTGCAGCTGCAAACCTCTCCAAAGACCATTGTTTTTCTGAAAAAGGTGAAGTTTTTCTTTCACCATATTACACAGAATCACACAGAATGTTAGGAGTTGGAAGGGACCTTGTTCATGTTCACATGGAACTTCCTATGCTTCAGCCTATGGAGCATATGTTATGCTCCTGACTGGATGCCCAGCATGGCTGGATCTACAGTGCGGTTGAGGGTTGTTTTTTGACCTTGATCACTTTGGGCTTCTTCCAAACTGCCATAGCATCCACCCTCACAGAAGCATTAGATAATTAATGCAGGAGACCTGATTCAGATGCTTTACTAAGAAAAAATGATGCCGCTTTTCCCTTTTGCAATGGCTTCTGCACTGAACACCCAGTTAATGATTTGGAGAAAGAAATATGTGGCAGTTCAGGACATCGATTAGTGGGCACGGTGGTGTTAGGGTAACAGTTGGACTTGATGATCTTATCAGTCTCTTCCAACCTTAATGATTCTGTAGTTCTGTGATTTCCAAAACCAGTTGAAACACAAGCTAAGCACAGGCACACATTGTAGGAGCCTGTGGTGGGATCCATATCTCACAAAGAAACTTATCTTCATTTCATCACCTCCTGAAACTGGCTATGGAGTCACACTGCCATGTAGTGGGACATGTGGAAGGATGCTGCTGCCTATGGAGTACCAGAGCTGTTGTCACACTGGTGCCAGGTACTCAGCCGGTACCCAGCTCTGGATGTGAGTTGTCTTTTTCAGCCTATTTATTCTGATGAGGATGCAGAAGTAAATAGCCCCTATGCTGCTCATGGAATTGGGAGGCCTTGTAAAATGAAGAAATATTTCCTGTATTCCAAATGATGCCTTATGTGTTTTGTGCTGTCATTGGGTGCCACTGCAAAGATCCTGGCTCTGTCTTCTTTATTCCTTCACCATCAGGTATTTATGCACATGGATAAGATGGGATCTCCAGGGAAATGCTCCAGTCCCTTAATCATCTTCATGGCCATTTGGTGGACTTGCTCCTGTCCATCCCTGTCTCTCTTGTACTGGGAGTCTGACCCTGAGTATGGGGCCCAAACATGTCTTACCAATGCTGAGCAGAGTAGAAGGAGCACCTCCCTCTACCTGTTGGCAACGCTCCTCCATTGCTGCTCAGGATGTTGCTGGCCTCCTTATTATTTACGCTTAAAACTTCTCTTTCCACCTGTAAAATCTGACATTGTATCAGGGAGGTGATAAAACTCATCAGAGTTTGAGGCACTTGGCAAGTGTGCCAACAGAGTCCTTCAGAGCTATTTAAATCAAGCAAAATGTTTTCCTCTCAGGTAGTGACCCAAGTAATGAAAAACTCCTCTGTTGCTTCCCTTGTACCCCATGGCACAATAAATAAATAAATAAATAAATAAATAAATACTGACTTTCCAGTGAGCCCTCTGTGAGAGGTGTGTGGGCAGTGGTGGGAGTGAATGGTTTGGACAACTCCATCCTCTGTATTAGTGATGTAGCTCTCAGTCTCTGTGGAGAGAAAAAGCTCAGCAGAGCCGTGGGTTGCCTACGGTGTATGTACAATAAATGCACCTTACAATGTGTGATTCATTACAGCAGAAGGAAGGTTCCAGCCAACAAAGACTCCAGAACTGAGAGACTACCTACCAGGGCAAGAGAGTTCCTGTTACATTTGCATGTTGTACCTCCAAGCCTGTCTCCAAAAGACGTGATAGAGGACGGTGTTAGAGCAGATGGTCCCATGTAACTCCTATTATAGGGAAGAACCAGCAAGTGAAATTCAAATACAGCTGAGAGAGGAGGTCCATCACAGATAAAAGGAGCAAGAGAGAGCTCAGCCACAGCTACCCTAGTGCTGATCAGGGCTAAGACCTCAGGGATCAACCCCCTTTAGGGTTCAGCACTGAGTAGCAACATGCAGGGAGGTGAGTGGTGAAGCCTGAGCTCCTTTCTGCTCTCCAGCAGTGAAAAGCCTGAGGGTATCTCAGTGACTATGAGGAGGAATGTTTCTGCACAGGTGGAATCTGAAGTTGGGTTCTTTTATTCTGCCTTTCTCTTCTGTAATCTTTTCACCTACTTGCAGTGCAGCTACCTCTCCTCTGGCTTGGCTGAAACAAACCTACCACATTGCCATCCCTGCCTGACCTGGCGTTAGAAGTTTTAGGAAAGTGAGGAGACTCTTCAGCATTAACAAGGTGAATTAGAAATGTGTGCAGGCAGCACCATGGGGACCTGGCACCGCAGATGACAGATGGCATGTCCCCTGCAGAGTGCTAAAGGTGGTTCATGAGGCAGTTTTCCCTGGTGCTGGCTCCCAGACAGAAATCCCTCTCCAGCAGCTGAGGGACAGCTTCCAGCTACAAGCACCCTTCTCTCTTCACCTTCTCTCTTCACCTGCTCTGGTCATACATCTCTCTTGTCTGAGGGAATGAAAAGTTTTTTGCAAGGCGGCTTCCAAAAACACTCGGGTCTTTCCTGTCTCAGAGTTGGTTTCCTGTGTTGTGATCCTGCTAAGATCACAGCTCATGCCCAGCACGGCTGCCCCAGCAGGTATCTCTGTCTCCTCACATGGACTGCGTTGCCTCATCTCAGCCAATGTTGGGGCATGACCCTATCTGAGATAACCATGAAGAGAGGAGGAACTATCTTATCCCCATATCTGACCAAGTGAATCTATCATTATCCTGCTATCATCACAGCATTTGTCCATCATTCTCTTTTGGAGAATATGAGATATTTGTTTATTTTTCTTCAAATGGTGATATCATTGTCGCATTTTCATAACTTTTCTGATACAGATGTTTCTTGTACTCCTGCCTGGGGTTTCAAGGCATTGCTCTTCAAGTAATCAGCAGAAAAAAAATTGCAGAGACTTCAGAAATCAAGTATGCTCTTCCAATCTCCTAATTACTATTATTAAAGCTAACTAGCTAAGGAATTAAACTCTGCTGCAGATAGATGCTTGATTGAAAAAAAGCCCACTTCATCATGAAACCAGCTCAGAAGCCGGATGCTGGTTCCATGGATGGCAGCAGGGAGCAGATGCAGTACAGAAAGGTTAACAGGATCTGAATGGCCCTCTCCCCCTGGAAGCATCAGAAGAAAGCTTTACAGCTTCCTTCTGCTTTTTTGTTGCTTTACAGAAACAAAAGCAGCCAATCTAGTGACCCTGGCAGATGGCAAGGGCTTGTATTTCATCTCAGCTTCCAAATTCAAAGTGAGTATTCAATGTCAGCAGAGATAAGGGACTGAGATAGGTCCTATACCAATTCTTGGTGAGGTAGCTTCACTTTCGTTTAGGGAGGGAAATGCTGCATGTGAGACTTTAAAGGCATCTTGTGAGACCTCCACATACTATGAAAAGTAGCAATAGAAGAAACTTTTCCAACACCTGATCGAACATGCCTGATTTCAAAAGCCGTTAGGGGCTGAGCTTGGTTCCATGAACACAGAGTCTTTCTGCTTGATAACTACAAAATAAAAATGTCTCTGTTGGGTATGTACGAACAGAGGGTTTGGGGTTTTTTTTAAGAAACTCCTCCAGTTTGAATTGGGCAACTGAGAACATCAAAGACTGCAGTTTTCCCAAACCAAATCCTTCCAGTCCAAGTGAGCAATGGAGCCAAGAGAAGTTGTGGAAACTTAAAACTTTGTTGCTGCTTTGGCTGAAAGTTTCATTAAACCTCAGATCCAGGGAGATTTCCTAAGCTGGGCAATTTCAGCTCTAACAGTTACAATTGAGGGAAATTACAACTGATAGGGGACATACTTATAAGGCAAATGACAGGATTGGAAGGATCCTACCTTCAGAGCAGACAAGTGTGTCATGCCTCATTTACTGATCTCGTAGAATGTGTTTTCTGCTCTCCAATCTGTACCTTCTTCCATGCTTCTTTGATTACTTCTTACCCTGCCCATCGTGGAATGGAAATGAGGATTACTCCTTTCTCCCTCATAGGGACCTGATGGCCTTTTTAATCTTTCTGCATCACTGCCTCTGAATGGACCCAAGTGCTCCCACTGAGACTTCATCCACGCTGAACAGGGCAGCAGGGAAACCCTGGGGGCCTCGTAGGCCAATTTCAAAAGTCACCTTAATAATTATCCTGGTGCGACCTGATGAGTTTCAGTGCCTGGGGAACAATGGGGAATCAAGCAGGTCCAGTCACTTACACTGTTGTCCTTGTTTTGCAGGCAGGCACTGCAGCCAGCCCAGGATAAGGAAGAAAATGGTCAAAGAAAACTTTATTTTTCTTATCATTAATCTCAGTGGATCTCTAAAGCTCATCTTAAAACTTTTCAATTGAAAGGTACTTGAAGGAGCATAAAAGCATAAAAGCATAAAGACAGATGTGCACAACATGTTGAATTGTGGAAGGTACTTTATTGTGTCAGGGCACTTCTAAATTATTTTTACTTCTATGTATCATATGCAGAGTGGCCTTACAAACTATTATATGCAAAATCTGAGCAGAAGAGATAGCAAGAACAAAGCTCCTGTAAGGATTCGAAGAGAACATGAACCCTTCAAAAACCAAGTAAAGGGCAGACATGTGGCTTACTTGCGCGTCATCTAAATTCTGTGTCTTACCCTGACCTCAGATCAGACCGCAATAATTAAGTGAACTTTGTAGATCACAAAAATGTACACAAAATGTACACAAAATGTACCAAAACCCAGTATCTCCCAAAGACTGTCCTCAACACAAACTCAGTCTCCTACTTCTGTTAATAGTGGATTACTTGTGACAGGCTAAGCAGAAGATTGATTATTGTTATAAATTATTTTATGATCCCTCTTCTGGTGCAATAAAAGGCAGTGATTCAGCTATCCAAAGAGCAGTGAATGAAAAGAAATGAAGGACTTAGTTAAGAGTAATTCTAGATCAGAAATTGGTTGATATAAGATTGTTGAATCCACTTCAAATTCCACTCAGTTATTTTTATTTCTGTAACTTAATTCCATCCAAAGTAAATCAGCTATAAAGCCAGTAGAACTACACCAGCATTTCGCTGAGCTTGTACCTCAGCTAACCATAGACAGTGAAGCTTTTTAGAACAGTCTATTTCCATTTTAATGCATTCTTTCCTCTAAGAAGATTAATGTTTTCCCATGTTTTCTACAGAGTACTGCAGGTTTTTTTTATCTGTGTCAATGCAGCATGAAAATATTCCAGAGGCTGGAAGAGAGGAAATGTGTAAGAGAAACTAGTTTCTACTAGTGGAAGAAATTAATGTACTGTTTGTAAAACAGATGTTATGTTTTCTAGAAGGAAATTTAAAGTGAATATTAAACGGATATAGCTACATATCAATTCAGGTTGAAAGGTTTAGACACAAGGGATCTTTAAGGAAAAAATAAGATATTGCATCAAGCAAGCCCTGGGAGTGACCCATCATGAAAGAGTCTTAAAGATGAATAAGGAACTCTGCGAAGGGAACTGGTGGTACCCAGCATCCCAGCACCAGGACTCAAGCCACTTGCCCCGTCTCTAGAGCCCTGTTGAGCCCTGCTCAACACTCAACCACGCAGTGTGATGCACGAATCATGATACACAAGTGCCACAGGGGTAAATAAGAGTTCTGCAGCCCCTAAGCCACAGCAGGGCATGGGACAGAGAGGAGGAGGCAGGTTAAATGTACTTTTCTCTATAAAACGTCAGTGCTTTGGTCAGGACTATCCTTTCTCAGAGAAAATGGTGAAAGAAGACGTTAGTGTTCCATCACTCACTAAATGGACGAAAAAGGCTGTGATGGCAACACTTCACCTAGGGAAGGCTGAAGTATAATTCTCGTTGCTTTCTTTTCTGTAGTTGAAAATCAAATCTGAGTTTTTCCTTTTGCCCAATTTCTCAGTCATGAAGCAATCTCTTTTTGGGTTCATAAGAAAAAGCTACTTCTGTGGGCTTGAATATAGCTAAAATAATGCCATTTTGTGTATGCAGACTCTGTGTTGCTTAAATAAGCAGGTGACATTACCTTGTTTCACCATCATTTTGATTCTCCCTGAGCCAACAGAAAATTATGTAAATTCAGACAGACCCCTGATTGCTGTTGCTGGGATACTGTAAGCAAATAAGCGTGAGCCAAGGCAAAATAAAAGATGGGATACTGCAACTGACAAGTGACAAAGCATCACAGATTCAAAATTTGCCAGAAAAGGACCTAAATTGTAGACAGAAATCACTTTTTTAGGATTAATTCATATGAAGGCATTCAAAGATAACCAACTGGATGTTAACAATATTTTAAAATGAAAGAAAAATACAGTAAAAGGAGAGGCTGGGATCTGAAGATTGAAAGACCATCAAGCATGTTATAGGAATTACCCTCATCCTGTGACTGGAGACTTGGCCAGTGAGGTACTGAGCAAGAAGAGATGTCCCATACATACAATACATTTTTTTGCAATTCTGCTTTACCTAATCTGGCAATAAATACTGTAACCTGTATGACCAGATTCTAGGGTTTTCTTTGTTATCTTTGCCTGTCCAATTAAAGCAATGCTGTAACAGGTTAAGTACTTATTTACATATGTAAAAGACAAACCTTCTCAACAGAGAATTGAGAAATTCCATATAGTAGTATCTAGGAATAAGAACATTCCCCTGGGAATCAGAGTGCTTTTGTAAAAGGGGTATTTGAGTAACAATTACCATATTTACAGGAACAATGCTCTTAAAAAGGCTTCAAGTGGATTTTTAATGTCACTTGATGTTATGGAACCTGATATTATTTGGTTTGCTTTTATTGAATATCAAAGCCATAACCTGAAATAATTTCCATGAAGTGTTCTTCTTCAGATAGGAGAGAAGTACACCTCCATACAGCCGTATCTCAGGCATTGGGTATCAGATCTAAAGCATCTCCAGCTGCCACAAATCCCGTGCCAAGACCATTGCCTCTGTCTCTCTCTGCCAAGGACTGTGATGATGGCAGCCTCTTTGACCTGTGTTTGTCAAGCTGGACAATAATCGGCTGTTACATAAAAATTATGTGGGTCATTCTTATTAAAAGAGATGGTCTGTCTTTAGAAGAGGGATTTTAATTAATTTGATTTAGGGTATTATACCTGTCTGAGGATGACTCCAAAAATTACACTGTGGAATTGAACGTAATTACTACAGACTCAGCAATGAGAACTATCTTAATAATAAGAGAATCCAGGTCATCATGTAGCCTGAGTAGGTTTGTACCTGCATGCTGTTCCTCTGAAAGGCATGGAAAGGAGATATAACTGGGGCTTTTCTCAGGTCTTTCATTCAGAACAGGGTGAACAAGTGGTCTCCAGGAAAGGGAGCAGCTTTCCAGCCCTGGAAATTGCCCTTCACCTATTGGCCAAGGCTCATCCCATGGTTACTCATGCAGCTGTGATTTCCACATATCGATTCATCACTGGACTACAAAGCTGACTTTGAAGGCTCATACCTAGTGTGAAGAAGCCATTACTTTACTCATTGGGCTGTTCACTTCACAGAGCTTGAACCCCTGGCAACCAGCGAAAGGACTAGAGCTGCCATTTGGTGTTTACTGCTGGAGAAGGACCAGACCCCATTGCTGGAGTTGCCTGGAGGTCTCATGTGCCCAGGGAATGTGGCATCAGATGTATTCTCAGATGCAGAGGACTGAGATTATACACTAAGAAATTGAATGTAGCCAAAAGTCTCCCAGATCTCAGTATTTTTTCCTCAATTACTTCTGCCATGATGAACCTCCTGCAAAGCTGTAAAAGTAGCCTGACAAATAATTTCTTCAACACCACTGAAATATGCCAAGGAATCTCTGCAAAGTCCCCTAGTCATCCCAGCACAGCACTTTTCCAGGTCTTATTTAGATTCCAGTTCTGAGCATGTAAAGATGATTTCTCTCTCAGTAACACCCTGCTGAATACCCACAATTTGCTCATACGTATTTTTCATCCTTGGTTGCAGTGCCTTTCCTGGGCAAGCTCAATGGCCAATGCAGACTTCCTTTAAATCATAGGCTCTGAGAATGAGCACATCAGGATTTACACTGCAATATGTTCCCATGGACCTAAGAGAAGAGAAGACTCCCCAGTATAAATCTTCCTCACTCACTTGCAAATGCTTCTGGTACTTCAGAGAGTCTCATCCTGACACCACTTGTATTCCCCTGGGGGGTTGTCACCTCTGAAGCTTTCACTTCACTTTAAAATCTTTTTTCTCTCCCTCCCCCCAAGCTTGGAGTACTTAATTAATGTCTGAGGTTCTGTTAAAGCATCTAAGTGATCAGACAGCTGCAACCCACAAGGGAAAAAGGCTCCCTCCATTAATTGGCATCTAGAAAACTGCAAGCATCAGCTTCTGTGAAAAATCGTTTTCAGTTTCAGTAAGTTTGTGGCTCAAAAGTCCTTGTGCCTCAGGGCCTGCTCTGGGCTCCCTGATCATGGCTCCAGGGCAGACTCTGCTCTTTGAGCCCTAAGCAGGCAAGGAAGGATCACCCCCTGCTCCAGAGGGGATCCAGACTCACATCACGTCCTCCAGTACCCAGTCAGAGGCTTCTCTCCCTTGGTCTTTCCCTTGAGAAACCCCCTCCTCCAGACTGGCCACTAAGTCCAAATAAGCTCTGCTATCCCCTTCCACATCCAATATTGCTCTGTGACTCCCATGAGGCACAGACAACCTTGGCACCAAAAATTCTGCTCTTGGGTTGAGGGCAGGAGTGCAGCTTCCATATTGTGACATTAGCCACTGGGACACCAAAACCTTTCACTGTCACTCAGTGATAATCTGTTGGATCTCATATTTCTCTTTTCTAGAGCATCCTATAGAGACATTCCCAGAGGTTGCCCACGTGGGTTGCTAACTCCCCCAAGACTTAAGGCAGGGTTCAGGTGACTGAATGTAAATGTCCAGATATACAGATTTCTACCTCTGAGCTAGTCAAGCCAGATTTCTCTTGGAGTTGGTATAATCCATGATTTCATGGGTGTAATTTAATCTGGTCCTATGGCAGCTGACTGGAACAGCTCATATTAATTGCACCTAGCTTTTTATCTTTTCATTAAAAAAGACTCTCCAAGATACATGTTGATGTGCCTGGAGAATCATCAAACATTATTATGGCATCTGACAGCTCCCCAAGCACTTGTGGGTGCATCCCATCAGGTTCATGGTGTTACATATATCCATTTTGCTTAAGTATTCCCTGACCTGATCCATTTCCATCAAGTGTACATCTCCCTTTCTTCAGATTTTCTCCTTGGTCTCTGGGATTCCTGAAGGCCAGAAAAGCATCAGGCAGTAAAAAAAAACACATGGAAAAGGGGGCTGATGAAACTATTAACTGGATACACTCATCTAGCATTGAAAAGAAGAGTATGTACAAATTTCATCACCGAACAAGAAATCACACAATTTTATTGTGCATCCATTTATGAATTCTAATACAACTCACCAAATGGGACTTGACTGGGATTAATCATTCTTAAATAGGATCTTCCAGGAAATATCTTTGGAGTGATTATTTCTGAGAAAGTGAAAGAAAAGATCCTGGTTTATTCTTTCTCACAGGAAGATGTGATGCTCAACGCTCTCAGAATCACTGCATGTTTCCTTGTGGCTGTTGTGCTGACAAAGCCTGGGAGGACTTGTCTGTAGTGGGAGACAGGTCCAAACTTTCATATGTGTGAGATGTGTCAGTCTGATTCGTGTTAAAATAATGTGAAGGTCATAGGGAAGATGGGACCTTTGGGGCTATTTTAGCTGTCCTTGTACGGAGAACAGATTGAGAACAAGTAGAACGGAGTATATAGTTGTGTAAAACCCATAAGGCACCAGAAAGAAAAAACACTCCCTCAGAAGCGAGATAATACCAGTCCTGTGGTTTGAGCAAGAGCCAAGAAATAACTAAGTCTACGCAAGAAGAAAAAATTAACAAAGGTTACGAAGAGAAGATAACAGCTTTCATCCCCTGCGACCCACCCCACGACCACCAGCAAGGGACACTGCGCAAGTGCGGATGGGAGGAGAGCTAATTATAATATGAAGCGGGGATAAGTCATGCATATGTATAAGTGTATTGCAAAATTCCATGAATATGTATTAGGTAAAAAAATATAAACCCGAAAAGAGACCTGTACGGTGTGCATGTTGAGGGATCAGAACAGGATCAGGACATTTTGTCCCCACACACCCAGCGCTGTTTGCTTGCCTTTACTCACTTAATAAACTGTAAACTTTAATTGGAATCCTGTTTGAGGCTAAATCATTTATCACATGTGTGATGTGGATAGGTTAGGAGCAGCTACTCAGTTGGCACTGAGTAAGTTGGCAAAAAAAATTAATTAAAACACACACTATTATTATGTCACTGTTTTGAACACCAATAGCCACCATTTCAATGTAGAATTCTACTTAAAAGCAACCAGATGAAATGAACCCAAGTAGTACCTCTTGTAATTCATTAATCAATAGACTGAAGGAGTGTGATTGGTAAATTCTTTTCTCTCTAGCCAGTTTTGCACTCTTTTACACATTGAACTAGCATAGGAAATGTGTGCTTAGAGTTTCCATCTCTTTGCTTCTCCTGTGCACAGGTGTTGAAATTTGATGGACAAATATCTGATTTATGTTCCCATCTGAATTTGTTTTTCTTTCCCCCACTCTCCACTATCCAGGTTGCAATAATGTCTTTATTCTCACAGTATAAAATTATATATATATATTATATATATAAATTCACTGTGAAGTGAAACCTGCTTTTCTATTTTCTGGATGTGTTTTGAGAGGGGATCACAGGAAGTGCTGCACAGAAAAAGCCATTTTGCAGGGCACAAACTTCTCCCAAGCCTCGGCCACCTTGGGCCTGCTCTATGTATTCCCGAGTGCCCTCTGCTGGCACCTCCACCGTGGAGAGATGAGTGCCCACAATATAAAATCCCCTCTCTCTTGTATCCTGAGCATGCATATATATGCACTCATATATTGCTTTTTCTAGCACATGCACAGAGCAAAATCCTTTTGTATCCCATTGGGCTCGTTCTGATG
This sequence comes from Mesitornis unicolor, assembly GCF_000695765.1. Taxonomy (NCBI): domain Eukaryota; kingdom Metazoa; phylum Chordata; class Aves; order Mesitornithiformes; family Mesitornithidae; genus Mesitornis; species Mesitornis unicolor. Next base: position 54,360 of record NW_010169660.1, read on the forward strand.
CTTCATATCCATATTTTCTATCAGCTGGAGAAAAGCTCTTCAGATTAATTTAATCAAATCTGTCCCTTTATTAAGTGCATTGGTTTACACCAGAGATGGATCCAGAATTTCCTACCTTTGTCACAGAAAAGGTAGTAACGAAAACAAAGACACTTCATTTGTGTAAGAAGAAATACAGGGAAAATACTCAACACCAATGTGAATGTGCACTCAAGGTCATTACCGGCATTGCAACACGACTTTTTAAGATTGATTATTTTTTTTTAATTGCACAAACAAAGAAGATGTTTCCATCTTTTACAGCATAGCGTGTGACCAGAAGTCATTTGCCCAACAGACATTGCAGTAGCAAATAAACTTAAACTTGCTTTGAAATTGGAAATGTAGTCACAATATATTATCTGCTGTTTATACGAGCTACCCAGGGGCTATCTGGGGAAAAGCTATCTGAGTGAAATTAGCAAATGTTACAGAAAAGCATGCTGGCAAAACAATCTCTCCTAAGCCAGTATCCTGTCAAGTGAATTTAGTGAAGAAAGTCAGAGCTGAGTAAGGAGACAGACTTAATTAATTTGTGGCGGAAAGTATCCTGACTTACAGATTTCCTTTGAAAAATATTTGTTTCTTAATTTGCCAGCACACAGCCACAGCTGAAAATGTAAAAAATTGTTATAAAATTTCAGATTTTTTTTTTTCCAGTTTGGAATGAAAGGTCCAAAATGCTGGAGTTTCCCAGTGGTAGAAACTGTCATTCCTGAGGAGCTCAAAGAACAGAAATGAATTGGGAATGACCTCTTCAGCCTGTGATTTCAGGCCTACTGCATGCCTCTCATATCCCCTCGAACAGACATAAGCTTGCAAAATGAACAAATTCTGTGGAAAAAAAATAAAGAAATAGCAAGAAGCTTCAGAAGAGAAGGAGCAGAATACATCTATGGCAGAAGTCAAGTGCAAATCAGCCACCTAAATACCAGCCTATACCAGAGTGTGTGACTGAAGACCAAAGACCAATTTTACAGGCTGATACACTACTGTCAATCCTGCCTGTCCTCCTAGCAATATGCTGTAATGCACTCTGTGAAGTACAGATCTTGCAGTTCTTACCACTGTTAGGAAGTGAAATGGGTAGTGCT